>NC_139067.1:6045625-6232682 GCF_965140915.1 Aythya marila | reverse complement strand
AAAACCACTCTAAACGTACCTGATCTTCTCCAAATCCAAATGTCCACTCCCAACCACCATAAAACCCATTAGGAACTCAACGAAACCCAACGGAAACCCCAAAACACGTCAAAAACACCCCAAAAAAGAACTGAATCAGAAGAAAAAACACCAAAAACTATGAATTTCCCCGCAAAACCACCCTAAACTCACTGATCTTCTTCAAAACCCACAATCCACTCCCATTTCCCTTAAGGACCAACGAGAATCCAACTAAAACCCAACGGAGACCCCAAAACAAGTCAAAAACACCCCAAACAAGAACAGGATAACCCCTAAAAAAGAAAGAAAACCCCAAAAAAACATAGATCCACCCCAAAACCACACTAAACCTACCTGATGTTCTCCAAATCCCAAAGTCCACTCCCAACAAACTTAAAACACATTAGGAAATCAACAAAACGCAACGGAAACCCCAAAACACGTCAAAAACACCACAAAAACAAGCGGGATCACCCCCAAAACCGAAAGAAAACCCCTAGAAGCCGTTGATCCACCCCAAAAGTCCCCCTAAACCTACCTGATGTTCTCCAATACCCACAATATACCCGTTTTCACCATGATGAACAAAAAGAACCCAACAAAAACCAACGGAGACCCCAAAACACCTCAAAAACACCCCAAAAAAGAACTGAATCAGAAGAAAAAACACCAAAAACTATGAATTTCCCCGCAAAACCACCCTAAACTCACCTGATCTTCTTCAAAACCCACAATCCACTCCCATTTCCCTTAAGGACCAACGAGAATCCAACTAAAACCCAACGGAGACCCCAAAACAAGTCAAAAACACCCCAAACAAGAACGGAATCACCCCCAAAACTGGAAGAAAATCCCCAAAAAACATAGATCCACCCCAAAACGACACTAAACCTACCTGATGTTCTCCAAAACACGCAAGTTAAACTTTTCCAACAGGATGAAAAACAAGAACCCAACAAAACCCAACAGAGACCCCAAAACAAGTCAAAAACACCCCAAACAAGAACGGGATCACCCCCTAAACTGGAAGAAAATCCCCAAAAAACATAGATCCACCCCAAAACGACACTAAACCTACCTGATGTTCTCCAAAACACGCAAGTTAAACTTTTCCAACATGATGAAAAACAAGAACCCAACAAAACCCAACAGAGACCCCAAAACATGTCAAAAACACCCCAAAAAAGAACGGGATCACCCCCAAAACTGGAAGAAAATTCCCCCCCCAAAAATTTACAATTTTCACCATGATGACCAACATGAACCAAACGAAAACCCAAAAGGAGACACCAAAACACGTCAAAAACACCCCAAAAAAGAAAGGGATCACCCATAAACTGGAAGAAAATCCCCAAAAAGCACAGATCCAATCCCAAAACCAGCCTAAACCTACCTGATGTTCTCCAAAACCCACAAATTTACCCTGTTCCACCATGATGACCATGGAAAACCCAACGAAACCCAATGGAGACAAAAAACATGTCAAAAAAAACAAAACAAAACAAAACAAAAAAGAACAGGATCTCCCCAAAAAACAGAAGAAAAACCCAAATGCCATAGATCCACCCCAAAAGTCCCCCTAAGCCTACCTGATGTTCTCCAAAAGCCACAATTTACCCTTTTTCACAATGATGACCAACGAGAACCCAACAAAACCCAACGGACAACCCCAAAACACGTCAAAAACACCCCAAAAAAGAACAGGATCACCCCAAAAAAACAGAAGAAAACCCCAAATACCATGAATTCACCCCAAAAGTCCCCCTAAACCTACCTGAAGTTCTCCAAAACCCACAATTTACCCTTTTCCACCAAGATGCCAACAGAAAACCCAACAAAACCCAACAGAGACATCAAAACATGTCAAAAACACCCCAAAAAAGAACGGGATCACCCCCAAAACTGGAAGGAAAATCCCCAAAAACCATGGATCCAATCCCAAAACCACCCTAAACCTACCTGATCTTCTCCAAATCCCAAAGTCCACTCCCAACCACCATAAAACCCATTAGGAACTCAACAAAACGCAACGGAAACCCCAAAACACGTCAAAAACACCCCAAAAAAGAACTGGATCAGAAGAAAAAAAAAAACAAAACTATGCATTTCCCTCCCAAATCACCCTAAACTCACCTGATCTTCTTCAAAACCCACAATCCACTCCCATTTAGCTTAACGACCAACGAGAACCCAACAAAACCCAACGGAGACCCCAAAAACGTCAAAAACACCCCAAAAAAGAACTGGTTCAACCCCAGCAACGAAAGAAAACCCCAAAAGCCATAGATCCACACCAAAAATCCCCCTAAACCAACCTGAAGTTCTCCAAACCCACAATTTACACTTTTCCACATTGATGACCATGGAAAACCCAACGAAACCCAACGGAGACCACAAAACACGTCAAAAAAAAAAAAAAAAAAAAAAAAAAAAAAAAAAGAAAGGGATCACCCCCAAAATTGGAAGAAAATCCTTCAAAATCATAGATCCACCCCAAAACCACCCTAAACCTACCTGATGATCTCCAAAACCCACAATTTACAATTTTCCAACATGATGACCATGGAAAACCCAACGAAACCCAACGGAGACCCCAAAAGAAGTCAAAAACACCCAAAACAAGAACGGGATAAACCCTAAAAACGAAAGAAAACCCCAAAAGCCATAGATCCACACCAAAAGTCCCCCTAAACCTACCTGATGTTCTCCAAAACCCACAATTTACACTTTTTCACCAGGATGACCAACATGAACCAAACGAAAACCCAAAACGAGACACCAAAACACGTCAAAAACACCCCAAAAAAGAACGGGATCACCCCCAAAAATGAAAGAAAATCCCCCCAAAACCATAGATCCAATCCCAAAACCAACCTAAACCTACCTGATGTTCTCCAAAACCAACAATTTACCCTTTTCCACCATGATGACCACGGAAAACGCAACGAAACCCAATGGAGACCCCAAAACACGTCAAAAACACCCCCAAAATGAATTGGATCACCCCCCCCCCCAAAAAAAAAAACAGAAGAAAACCCCATATATCATGAATCCACCCCAAAAGTCCCCCTAAACCTACCTGATGTTCTCCAAAACCCACAATTTACACTTTTCCACCATGATGACCACGGAAAACCCAACGAAACCCAACGGAGACCACAAAACACGTCAAAAACACGCCGAAAAACAACTGGATCACTAGAAAAAACAGAAGAAAACCCTAAAAACCATGAATCTGCCCCAAAAGTCCTCATAAACCTACCTGATGTTCTCCAAAACCCACAATTTACACTTTTCCACCATGATGACCACGGAAAACCCAACGAAACCCAACGGAGAACCCAAAACACGTCAAAAACACCCCAAAAAATAACTGAATCAGAAGAAAAACACCAAAAACTATGAATTTCCCGCAAAACCACCCTAAACTCACCTGATCTTCTTCAAAACCCACAATCCACTCCCATTTCCCTTAAGGACCAACGAGAATCCAACTAAAACCCAACGGAGACCCCAAAACAAGTCAAAAACACCCCAAACAAGAACAGGATAACCCCTAAAAAAGAAAGAAAACCCCAAAAAAACATAGATCCACCCCAAAACCACACTAAACCTACCTGATGTTCTCCAAATCCCAAAGTCCACTCCCAACAAACTTAAAACACATTAGGAAATCAACAAAACGCAACGGAAACCCCAAAACACGTCAAAAACACCACAAAAAAAAGCGGGATCACCCCCAAAACCGAAAGAAAACCCTAAAAGCCGTTGATCCACCCCAAAAGTCCCCCTAAACCTACCTGATGTTCTCCAATACCCACAATTTACCCGTTTTCACCATGATGAACAACAAGAACCCAACAAAAACCAACGGAGACCCCAAAACACGTCAAAAACACCCCCAAAATGAATTGGATCACCTCCCCACTCCCCAAAAAAAAAAAACAGAAGAAAACCCCATATATCATGAATCCACCCCAAAAAGTCCCCCTAAACCTACCTGATGTTCTCCAAAACCCACAATTTACACTTTTCCACCATGATGACCACGGAAAACGCAACGAAACCCAATGGAGACCCCAAAACACGTCAAAAACACCCCCAAAATGAATTGGATCACCCCCCCACCCCAAAAAAAAAAAAACAGAAGAAAACCCCATATATCATGAATCCACCCCAAAAGTCCCCCTAAACCTACCTGATGTTCTCCAAAACCCACAATTTACACTTTTCCACCATGATGACCACGGAAAACCCAACGAAACCCAACGGAGACCACAAAACACGTCAAAAACACGCCGAAAACCAACTGGATCACTAGAAAAAACAGAAGAAAACCCTAAAAACCATGAATCTGCCCCAAAAGTCCTCATAAACCTACCTGATGTTCTCCAAAACCCACAATTTACACTTTTCCGCCATGATGACCACGGAAAACCCAACGAAACCCAACGGAGAACCCAAAACACGTCCAAAACACCCCAAACAAGAACAGGATCACCCCCAAAACCAAAGAAAACCCCAAAAAGCACGGATCCAATCCCAAAACCACTCTAAACGTACCTGATGTTCTCCAAATCCAAATGTCCACTCCCAACCACCATAAAACCCATTAGGAACTCAACGAAACCCAACGGAAACCCCAAAACACGTCAAAAACACCCCAAAAAATAACTGAATCAGAAGAAAAAACACCAAAAACTATCAATTTCCCGCAAAACCACCCTAAACTCACCTGATCTTCTTCAAAACCCACAATCCACTCCCATTTCCCTTAAGGACCAACGAGAATCCAACTAAAACCCAACGGAGACCCCAAAACAAGTCAAAAACACCCCAAACAAGAACAGGATAACCCCTAAAAAAGAAAGAAAACCCCAAAAAAACATAGATCCACCCCAAAACCACACTAAACCTACCTGATGTTCTCCAAATCCCAAAGTCCACTCCCAACAAACTTAAAACACATTAGGAAATCAACAAAACGCAACGGAAACCCCAAAACACGTCAAAAACACCACAAAAAAAAGCGGGATCACCCCCAAAACCGAAAGAAAACCCTAAAAGCCGTTGATCCACCCCAAAAGTCCCCCTAAGCCTACCTGATGTTCTCCAATACCCACAATTTACCCGTTTTCACCATGATGAACAACAAGAACCCAACAAAAACCAACGGAGACCCCAAAACACGTCAAAAACACCCCAAAAAATAACTGAATCAGAAGAAAAAACACCAAAAACTATGAATTTCCCCGCAAAACCACCCTAAACTCACCTGATCTTCTTCAAAACCCACAATCCACTCCCATTTACCTTAACGACCAACGAGAATCCAACTAAAACCCAACGGAGACCCCAAAACAAGTCAAAAACACCCCAAACAAGAACGGAATCACCCCCTAAACTGGAAGAAAATCCCCAAAAAACATAGATCCACCCCAAAACGACACTAAACCTACCTGATGTTCTCCAAAACACGCAAGTTAAACTTTTCCAACATGATGAAAAACAAGAACCCAACAAAACCCAACAGAGACCCCAAAACATGTCAAAAACACCCCAAAAAAGAACGGGATCACCCCCAAAACTGGAAGAAAATTCCCCCCCCAAAAATTTACAATTTTCACCATGATGACCAACATGAACCAAACGAAAACCCAAAAGGAGACACCAAAACACGTCAAAAACACCCCAAAAAAGAAAGGGATCACCCATAAACTGGAAGAAAATCCCCAAAAAGCACAGATCCAATCCCAAAACCAGCCTAAACCTACCTGATGTTCTCCAAAACCCACAAATTTACCCTGTTCCACCATGATGACCATGGAAAACCCAACGAAACCCAATGGAGACAAAAAACATGTCAAAAAAAAAAAAAAAAAAAAAAAAAAAGAACAGGATCTCCCCAAAAAACAGAAGAAAAACCCAAATGCCATAGGTCCACCCCAAAAGTCCCCCTAAGCCTACCTGATGTTCTCCAAAAGCCACAATTTACCCTTTTTCACAATGATGACCAACGAGAACCCAACAAAACCCAACGGACAACCCCAAAACACGTCAAAAACACCCCAAAAAAGAACAGGATCACCCCAAAAAAACAGAAGAAAACCCCAAATACCATGAATTCACCCCAAAAGTCCCCCTAAACCTACCTGAAGTTCTCCAAAACCCACAATTTACCCTTTTCCACCAAGATGCCAACAGAAAACCCAACAAAACCCAACAGAGACATCAAAACATGTCAAAAACACCCCAAAAAAGAACGGGATCACCCCCAAAACTGGAAGAAAATCCCCAAAAACCATGGATCCAATCCCAAAACCACCCTAAACCTACCTGATCTTCTCCAAATCCCAAAGTCCACTCCCAACCACCATAAAACCCATTAGGAACTCAACAAAACGCAACGGAAACCCCAAAACACGTCAAAAACACCCCAAAAAAGAACTGGATCAGAAGAAAAAAAAAAACAAAACTATGCATTTCCCTCCCAAATCACCCTAAACTCACCTGATCTTCTTCAAAACCCACAATCCACTCCCATTTAGCTTAACGACCAACGAGAACCCAACAAAACCCAACGGAGACCCCAAAAACGTCAAAAACACCCCAAAAAAGAACTGGTTCAACCCCAGCAACGAAAGAAAACCCCAAAAGCCATAGATCCACACCAAAAATCCCCCTAAACCAACCTGAAGTTCTCCAAAACCCACAATTTACACTTTTCCACATTGATGACCATGGAAAACCCAACGAAACCCAACGGAGACCACAAAACACGTCAAAAAAAAAAAAAAAAAAAAAAAAAAAAAAAAAAAGAAAGGGATCACCCCCAAAATTGGAAGAAAATCCTTCAAAATCATAGATCCACCCCAAAACCACCCTAAACCTACCTGATGATCTCCAAAACCCACAATTTACAATTTTCCAACATGATGACCATGGAAAACCCAACGAAACCCAACGGAGACCCCAAAAGAAGTCAAAAACACCCAAAACAAGAACGGGATAAACCCTAAAAACGAAAGAAAACCCCAAAAGCCATAGATCCACACCAAAAGTCCCCCTAAACCTACCTGATGTTCTCCAAAACCCACAATTTACACTTTTTCACCAGGATGACCAACATGAACCAAACGAAAACCCAAAACGAGACACCAAAACACGTCAAAAACACCCCAAAAAAGAACGGGATCACCCCCAAAAATGAAAGAAAATCCCCCAAAACCATAGATCCAATCCCAAAACCAACCTAAACCTACCTGATGTTCTCCAAAACCAACAATTTACCCTTTTCCACCATGATGACCACGGAAAACCCAACGAAACCCAACGAAGAACCCAAAACACGTAAGAAACACCCCAAAAATGAATTCGATCACCCCAAAACTGGAACAAAATCCCCCAAAACCATAGATCCACCCCAAAAAACACCCTAAACCTACCTGATGTTCTCCAAAACCCACAATTTACACTTTTCCACCATGATGACCACGGAAAACCCAACGAAACCCAACGGAGAACCCAAAACACGTCAAAAACACCCCAAACAAGAACAGGATCACCCCCAAAACCAAAGAAAACCCCAAAAAGCACGGATCCAATCCCAAAACCACTCTAAACGTACCTGATGTTCTCCAAATCCAAATGTCCACTCCCAACCACCATAAAACCCATTAGGAACTCAACGAAACCCAACGGAAACCCCAAAACACGTCAAAAACACCCCAAAAAATAACTGAATCAGAAGAAAAAACACCAAAAACTATCAATTTCCCCGCAAAACCACCCTAAACTCACCTGATCTTCTTCAAAACCCACAATCCACTCCCATTTCCCTTAAGGACCAACGAGAATCCAACTAAAACCCAACGGAGACCCCAAAACAAGTCAAAAACACCCCAAACAAGAACAGGATAACCCCTAAAAAAGAAAGAAAACCCCCAAAAAAAATAGATCCACCCCAAAACCACACTAAACCTACCTGATGTTCTCCAAATCCCAAAGTCCACTCCCAACAAACTTAAAACACATTAGGAAATCAACAAAACGCAACGGAAACCCCAAAACACGTCAAAAACACCACAAAAAAGAACGGGATCACCCCCAAAACCGAAAGTAAACACTAAAAGCCGTTGATCCACCCCAAAAGTCCCCCTAAACCTACCTGATGTTCTCCAATACCCACAATTTACCCGTTTTCACCATGATGAACAACAAGAACCCAACAAAAACCAACGGAGACCCAAAAACACGTCAAAAACACCCCAAAAAATAACTGAATCAGAAGAAAAAACACCAAAAACTATCAATTTCCCCGCAAAACCACCCTAAACTCACCTGATCTTCTTCAAAACCTACAATCCACTCCCATTTACCTTAACGACCAACGAGAATCCAACTAAAACCCAACGGAGACCCCAAAACACGTCAAAAACACCCCAAAAATGAATTGGATAACCCCCCCCAAAAAAAACAGAAGAAAACCCCAAATACCATGAATCCACCCCAAAAGTCCCCCTAAACCTACCTGATGTTCTCCAAAACCCACAATTTACACTTTTCCACCATGATGACCATGGAAAACCCAACGAAACCCAACGGAGAACCCAAAACACGTCAAAAACACGCCGAAAAACAACTGGATCACTAGAAAAAAAAAACAGAAGAAAACCCTAAAAACCTTGAATGTGCCCCAAAAGTCCTCATAAACCTACCTGATGTTCTCCAAAACCCACAATTTACACTTTTCCACCATGATGACCACGGAAAACCCAACGAAACCCAACGGTTTTAAGAAAATTAAGCAAAAGAATTTTCATAGTGTCTAGGCAAGCATTATGCAGCTCCTTACTTCAGCAGGGAGCTTTCGCAACTCCCACTCCTCAAACAGAACTCCTTGTTTTTATAATACAAAAGACAATGAACAAACATTTATGGTGTATTACCCTAAGTTTTTGTGTTGGGTTTTTTGCGTCTTAATGTTTTGGGGTTAGGGTTCGGAGCGCCCTAAGTTTTTGGGCTAGGGCTTTGAGCATTCCTAACGTTTTGGGTTGGGTTTGGGTTTTGAGCATCCTAAGATTTTGGGTTGGGGGTTTTAGGCATAGGTCTTCAGGGGTTTAGTGTGGTAAATAGTTTGGGTTAGGTCTGTAGGGGTTTCGAGGTTTTTTGGATGTTAGGGCTCGAGGCTTTTTTTGTAAGGGCGGTGAGGGTTCCAGTGAGTGCTGGTAAATGCAGTTCTCGAGCACTCGGCCTGTGATTGGCCATGCTGGCTGTGCGGGGAATGCTGGTAGGTGTAGTTTTCCGGCACTGGGAGGCCATGTTGTGTGCCCAGAGCATGCCGGGAGATGTAGTTCTCGGGACTCCGGACTTCCGGGAGGCCATGTTGCGTACCCAGAGTATGCCGGGAAATGTAGTTTTCGGATTCGGGACTTCCGGGAGGCCATGTTGAATGCCCAGAGCATACCGGGAGATGTAGTTCTCGGGAACTAGGGTTAGGGTTAGGGGTTAGGGCTGGGGCTAGAGTTAGGGTTTCGGGTGAGGGTTGGGGTTGGGGGTTATTGTTAGGCTTAGAGGGTTAGGGATAGGCTTAGAGGGTTAGGGTTAGGGATAGGTTAGGGGTAGGTTTAGAGGGTTAGGGTGAGGGTTAGGGGTTAGGGGTTGGGACTGTGGTTAGGCTTAGGGTAAGGGTTAGGGTGAGGGTATTAGGGTTAGGGTTTGGGTTCAGATTAGGGTACGGGTAAGGGTTAGGGCAAGGGTAAGTGTTAGGGTAACGCTAAGGGTAAGGCTTAGGGTGAGGATAAGGTTTAGGGAAAGCGTTTATGGTAAGGCTTGGGGTAAGGGTTAGGGTAAGGGTAAGAGTTAAGGTAAAGGATAGAGTAATGGTAAGTATAAGGGTAGGGTAAGGATTAGGGTAAGGGTAAGGATTAGGGTTAGGTTTAGGGTAAGAATAAGGGTAAGCTAATGGTTAGGATAAGTGTTAGGGTAAAGGTTTTCATTTGTTAAAGCTGAAACGCAGTATGCAATCTGGGACGTCACAGCCAGAGCTGCCTATGGCAAGGTGAGAGAGGAAAAGATGGAGCATATGTTCTACTCCTAGTTTTCTCTTTATACGTAAATAAAAGTTTGAGCTAATTCCAGTTGGAAGAGTTCCAATTACTTGCTTGGTCATAATGTCTTTTAATATTGAAAGCTGCAGCAAAAGCATGGGGATTTTTGCTTCTAGAAACACCCTAGTTCTCTTGTCTGCACTATGCATGCTTTTGAGCTAAAACTGATTAAAAAATGAAAAGAAAAATCACACACACACAAAAAAAAAATACCACACACCACAGCTGCTGCTGCTCTCTTCCTACTTCCTTGTGCTTTGCCCCTACCCTTCCCAGGTGATTGGGTTTGGTTGCTAGTCGGGGCCAAATGGTATGTGAGTCCCAGGCATCCCCTCAGAGAGCTCATTCTGCTTGGGCTGCTCTTTGGGGTGTTTGTTTTTCCTTCGGTCAGTTGCAGGCTTCTTCAGGTGGATGAGAGTTTATGGACTGATGCGTTTCCAAGTAGCGAGGGGTACGCACATCTTTTTGAGGTAACAGCTAGTAGGATCTGTTAGAATAAACTAATGTAGTATTGATGCCTTTATTGCATGCGG
This sequence comes from Aythya marila, assembly GCF_965140915.1. Taxonomy (NCBI): domain Eukaryota; kingdom Metazoa; phylum Chordata; class Aves; order Anseriformes; family Anatidae; genus Aythya; species Aythya marila. The sequence continues at coordinate 6,222,019 of NC_139067.1, read as the reverse complement.
TTCTTTATCAGGTGAGTAACTGTTGCGAGTAACTGAAGTCAATGTTACTTGGTGTGTTTGCTATGCAGTGCCTGTGCGGACAACTGCACGAGACACAGCTGACATCTGGCCCAGCAACTACTAAATAAGGGGAGGGGAGAATCTGAAGAACGACCAAAGGACAAAGCCTGGGAGGAAGACTACGAGCCTTCAGTACGAGCGGCCCCCAGAGGGACCACCGGAGACTGATAACGCCTGCACCAGTGGGAGGGTTTGGATTCTGGGAACTAATTAGAATAACCCTGCCTTTTGTAGAAGTAGTAATGAATATGTATTAGCCTAGCAGCATAAAAACCAGCCGCCTGATGTAACTTGTGTGCGTCTTGGTGGAGCAGAGACTCCTGGCGCACCCAGCGCTGCTTGCTTACCTCTATTCCTTTAATAAATCATAAACATTAATTGTAAGCCTATTTGGGACTCGGTCATTTATTACAAGTGGGACCTCCCGATGGGTGGAAGCTGTCGGGATAGCTCGGGATGCTGAGGCGTGGTGCTGCAAGGAGGTTGGTGGTCGGTGGCGCCCTGGGGCAGGCCGAATTGGGAGGGGGCGAGGCGGCGGGTGGTCGGTGGCTTCTGTGGAAAAGGCGCTTGTATGGGGGGGCTGCGCATTCAGAGGAACCTTGACAGGCTGCAGATAGGGGCAGGCAGGAACCTTTTGAAGTTCAGGAGAGGGAAATGCCAAGCCCTACCCCTAGGGAGAAACACCTCTGTTTACCAGCACTGGCTAGTTCGATACTGAATAAGCATTTCTTCATGGAAGGGGTGCTTTGCTATTAGAACAGGCTGCCCGGGGAAGTGGTAAGAGACCCGATCCTTAAAAGTATTGAAGAGACATGTGGACATAGCCCGGGAGTCCGGCCTCCGGCAGGGCGGGAGCTGGCTCTTCCGAGCCCCTGTGCTCCGGTCTTGTGCGACGCGTTTGCAAGCAGCACCGGGTGCCGGGTCCGACATCGGACGGTTCGGGGACGGCGATTCCGGGGCCGTCGGCTAGCGGGGGCCGGCTATGTCGTGTCCCGGGGATCCGACTTCAGGGGGCGTGGGGGCCGGCCGTGCAGTGAAGCGGGGGGCTGGCGTCCGCCGGCTTTCCAGAGAGCGGGCTTTCGGTCCCGTGCGGTTCGGTGGCCGGCCGTCCCGAAACCCTGGGTACAGGTCTTGTGCTAGACTCAGCGGGCTCCGGGGCCGAACTCGGCTTCTCGGGGCCGGCGGTCGCGGTGTCCAGGTGTCCCGCCTCGGGCGGCGCGGGGCCGGCTGTCCCTAGCAGCTGGGTTCCCAAGAGCTTCTGGGCTCCCAAGCGTCGCCCAAGACCGGACCCCAGAGAATCGGGACGGCCGGCCGCACCGCTGCGACTAGCACAAGCGTCTCCCGACAACGGAGCCCAGGAGCTTGCGAGGGTCAGATTCCGCTCCCCGGGATAGACAAACGGGGAGCGCGGGTCGGCCGGCCGCAGCTTCGCACGGGACCGAACCCCCTGTCTCCGGCACGGCCAGACCCCGAGCCGGCAGACAGCAGCCTCCCGCTTCACGGCACAGTCGGCCCCCAACCCGCCCGAGTTCTGATCGCCGGGACACGGGACAGCCGGCCGCGCCGCCCGAGGCCGGACACCTGGAGCCCGGGACCGCCGTCCCTGACAAAGCCAAAGTCGGACCCGGACCCCGCTGCGGCTAGCACACGCGTCGCCCAGGACCGCAGCCTAGGACCTCGGGACGGTCGCATCCCGCGCCTCCGGCAGGAGCTACCCGGGAGGGCAGGACGGCCTGCCGCAGCTCCGCAAGAGACCGAACCTGCTGGATTCCGGGACGGCCAGAGCCCGAGCCGGTGGGCAGCAGCCTCCCGCTTCACGGCTCGGCAGGCACCCACGTCGCCCGACTTCGGACCCACGGGACAGCCGGCACCCGCGCCGCCGGAGGCCGGACACACGGGCCTCGGCATCGCCGTCCCCGAACCGCACGAAGTCACACACGGTCTCCGGTGCGTCCAGCACACGCATCGCAAAGACCGGAGCCCAGATTATAGGATCAGCCAGCCCCGCGCCGCCCGAGGTCGGACGGGGAACCCGGTGCGCTTGGCACATGCGTCTTTCAAGAACGGCGCCCAGGGCCGCGGGATGGTCGTGCGTCACGCAGCCCGAGTTCGGACCCCCGGAACACGGGACAGCCGGCACCCGTGCCTGGCTCTTAGGGACTTGGAAAGAGTCCTGATGCTGTGCCAGCACTATGCAGCAATAGGCACAACACTGGAGTGATTTCAGTGTTGTTCCAGCTACGAGTGCAGAGTACAGCACTGTGCGGGCTGCTGCAGGGAAACGGTGACTCCAGCTCAGACAGACGCATCACAACTTCCACCCCTTATTCCATAACATTTGTGTCACAATCAGGTACAGTTTAGTATATAGATGGTCTCATCACCATAGTTTTCTGTCCATTGTAGCATTTTTATGTCTGTACTTCTCTTTATTCTATAGGTCTTTTCCCAAAATGCTCATAAAAACTGTTGATGGTTTCACCATCATCTGTCAAAGTGGTCACTCAGGGCAGGCGAAGTTGGTTTTCTTGACACCAGCACCAGCTTAGCTCACATCACTGTTGCACTTGCCTGGTTCCTTGCAAAGTTGACCTTTCATTGGTTCTGCAGTGTCCTCCTACAACACATAACTTGGATGACAGATTAATTTTCTCCCAGTGTTAAATCTCCTTGAGGCACACACTTGATATCCCCATCTTTCTGCATCACCCACCAGGTATACCCTGGACCTTGGGCAAAGACAATCCCACGAGTGGGTTTGCCTTTTCCCATGGCAGGGGCAACCCACACCGCCTTCCCCATCCACTTCCCCACATGCACTACAGTGACTTTAGCTTCTCCCACAGTGTGTAGGGGTTTTCTTTCAGCAGGACCAGCACGGCTTTCAGACCCCATGTTGTTATCTAACCAAGTGGCCTCTGGTAGGTTTATATCTTAATGTTTCCATGTCGCAGCACCCAATGCTCGCAGCATAGTTTTTAACAGTCCATCGTACCTCTCAATCTTCCCAGAGGCTTGTGGGGGATAAGGGATGTGATACACCCATTCAATGCCATGTCTCTTGGCCCAGGAAGTTATCAAGTTGTTTCGGAAGTGACTCCCATTGTCGGACTCAATTCTTTCTGGTGGACCATGTCGCCACAGCACTTGTCTTTCCAGGCCCAAGATAGTGTTTCGGGCCGTGGCATGGTTTACAGGGTAAGTTTCCAGCCACCCAGTAGTTGCTTCTTCCATGGTGATTATGTACCTTTTGTCTTGGCGGGTTTGAGGAAGTGGTCCGATGTAGTCAGTCTGCCATACCTCACCAGATCGAAATCCAAGCCATCTGCCCCTGTTCCAGGAAGGCTTTACCCTCATGGCTCGTTTGATTGCAGCATAGGTCTCACACTGATGGGTAACCTGTGTGATGGCCTCAATGGTCAATTCCTCTTTCGAGTCACTCAATATAGAGGACTCACAGGCTGACTATAGCCTGGCACATGCATTCTCCAAAATCCCACAAGACCTAGGAACGCTTCTGTTTCTTTTTTGCTGGTTGGCGGAGACAGAACTGTTATTTTGTTGATCACATCCGTCGGAATGTGGCGACGTCCATCCTGCCATTTTACCCCCAAGAACTGGATTTCCTGTGCAGGTCCCTTGAACTTATTCTGTTTAATGGCAAATCCAGCTTTCAGGATTATTGGAATTATTTTCTTCCCTTTCCGAAAAACTTCTTCTGCTGTGTTACTCCATACGATGATATCATCGATATACTGCAGGTGTTCAGGAGCGTTCCCCTGTTCCAGTGTCGTCTGGATCAGTCCATGGCAGATGGCAGGGCTGTGTTTCCACCCCTGGGGCAGTCGATTCCAAGTATACTGAATGCCCCTCCAAGTGAAAGCAAATTGTGGCCAATCCTCCAATTGCTGCTGCTAGACGGATAGAGAAAAATGCATTAGCAGTATCGATAGTAGCATTCCACTTGGCTGCGTTTGACTCTAGTTCGTACTGGAGTTCTAGCATGTCTGGCACTGCTGCACTTAGTGGTGGTGTGACTTCATTCAGGCCCCGATAGTCCACTGTTAGCCTCCACTCGCCGTTGGACTTTCGCACTGGCCATATAGGACTGTTAAAAGGTGAATGAGTCTTGCTGATCACTCCTTGGCTCCCCAGATGGTGAACTAACTCATGGAGAGGAATCAGGGAGTCTCGGTTGGTGCGCTATTGCCGCCGGTGCACAGTTGTAGTCGCAATTGGCACTTGCTGTTCTTCAATCCTCAGCAATCCTACAGCAGAAGGGTCTTGTGAGAGACCAGGCAGAGTAGACAGCTGCTTAATCTTCTCTGTGCTCAAAGCAGCTATGCCAAAAGCCCACCGGTACCCTTTTGGATCCTTGAGGTACCCTTTCCTGAGGTAGTCTATGCCGACGATGCACGGAGCGTCTGGGCCAGTCACGATGGGGTGCTTTTGCCACTCATTCCCAGTTAGACTCACTTCAGCTTCCAATATGGTTAGCTCTTGGGATCCCCCGTCACTCCGGAGATAGAGATGGGTTCTGCCCCTTGGTGGCCTGACGGCATTAGGGTACAGTGTGCGCCTGTGTCCACTAAAGCTTTCTATTTTTGCGGTTCCGGTGTGCCAGGCCATCGAATCCACACAGTCCAGTAAATCCGGTTGTCCCTCTCCTCTACCTGGCTAGAGGCAGGGCCCCACTAGTCCTGGTCAGAGTATCTATCAATTATTTCTTCCAAACGTGAAGGAGAAGTCTCTTCATCAGGGTCAGGAGTATTACTGTTCCTTCTACTCCCTCTGGGGGACTGTTCAACAGAAACTGGGGCAGCAATCCTCCAAGGGGCCCTCTTTGTTGCTGCTGTATCTTTCCGTAGCTCACGTAGTCGAGCAGCTAGGGCCGAGGTCGGTTCACCGTCCCACTTCCTCCTATCTTCCCCGTGGTCACGTAAATAAAACCACAAGGTACCTCGCGGTGTGCGTCCCGGATTCTCCCTTGTTTGAGCCGGGGACTGCTGGTGCTTGAAGGCCGAAAGATTTTTCCGTCTAGGTGAGGACGAAGCTATGTGTTCATCTAACCGTTGGGACAGTCTCTCCACAGCTGAAATGCAGTCCCGTACTGGGGCAGAGAGATTTTCTTAATATTTATGAAGGTGATTGGACACGTTGTCCACAGTTGGCCCCATCCCCTCGTCCCAACCCATGACTGCCAGTGTGCTGGCATGTGTTGGGGGTGCAGCCCGTACGAACTTCTGACACATTGGACGCTGTGCATTGGACTTCATCGGGGTCTTTAGGTGCCTGGGCGTTGTTTAAATCACTATAAAGCATCTCCAGCACAGCTAATTCCCGCAGCTGCTGGAATCTTATCCATATCCACAGTGGTCCCTTATCCATAGTGGTCCATTTGTTTACTTGGGAGACAATACCGTCTTTGTGGGGATACCTTTCTTTCACAGCTGTTAGGATTCGCCTCCAGAGGCTGATAACTTGTACCTCTCTTCCAATTACTCTGTCAATGAGCCTTTCTCTAGAAAGGGATCCCAGCTGCTTGGCTTCGTTGCCTTCTAGCTGTTGGGTATTGGCCCCAGTATCCCAGCGTCGAAGCAGCCAAGTGAGGATGTGCTCACCTGGACGGCGACTGAAGGCTTTTCGTATTTCTCGCAGCTCACTCAGGGATAGAGACCGAGTAGTTTCTGATTCATCTATGATTTCAGTCTCTTCTTCGTGATGTTGCCGTGATAACGATGCTTTAGAGCCGCTTGCCTTTTCCTCTTCTCCCTCATCCATAGGAGGCGCTCCTTCCCTTACTAAACGACCTGATCTCCGTTTCCACTGTTTTGTCTTTACTACGGGGGCGAGTGATACCAAAGATGGTCGGTCCTCTGGGGTGGTCACAGTGTGTGCTGTCTCATCATCAAATTCAAGAACCTCCCTATCCCCTTGAGGGTGCTGGGCAATGTTAATTGACATCTGATAGGCGTAAGCCAGACCCCAGCAGAGTGCAGCCAGCTAGTGGAGTTCTCTAGTATTGCCAGGGTCAGGGCATATATCTTTCAAACATTCTACCAACTTTCTTGGATTTTGTACTTGTTCAGGGGTGAAATTTAGAACCATTGGAGGAGAAAACCGTGATAGGTACCTTGCCCAAATCCCCCCACACACCTTGCCACCCACAACTTTGTCTGGGGACAGGTCCTTGGATAATATTCTTAATAAACTGCTTTGCCTTGGGGAAGAAGACAAACACTACACCTAGTAAGAGGAGGATAATATCTCACCAGGGGTATGCAAGATGCTGAAAGGCTGCTGTAATTAGCCCACAGGGAGAAAAGTAGAAGACACCACACCCGATATTATTCACTGATTGACTGCTGGGGGCAAAAAAGAAGGCACTGTAATTCTTAATATTGTCAATACTATAATCTCCAGGAGACCAGGAGGATAACAATGCCGGGCTTGAATACCAAACCAAACTGAAGGCCAGTATGTTACAGCACAACATGCTAAAAAAACAAGCACAGACTTCAACATTTTCTCCGATCGGATGTAAAGGAAAAAAGAAAACAGAGAGTGGGCTACATACAACATATCCACACAGAAAAGTATTACCAGAAAACCGAGCATTACGACAACCAATATGTTAGTTGTAAATACTTCAATCAATACTACTGTTATCTCAACCCTCGAGCCCCACGTTGGGCGCCAAAAAGGACAGTGGTGGTTTTACTCAGGTGGGCAGCCGAGCTCCACCACAACCGCTCCCTCACTCCCCTCCTCAAAGAGGGAGGGGGAGAAAATACAACACAATCCCGGGGCACGGGATTCTGTCCTCCGGTGGCGCGGGTGCCAGTTGTCCTGTGTTCCGGGGGTCCGAACTCGGGCTGTTCCGGGGGTCCGAACTCGGGTCCAGTGTTGTGCCTATTGCTGCATAGTGCTGGCACAGCATCAGGACTCTTTCCAAGTCCCTAAGAGCCAGGCACGGGTGCCGGCTGTCCCGTGTTCCGGGGGTCCGAACTCGGGCTGCGTGACGCACGACCATCCCGCGGCCCTGGGCGCCGTTCTTGAAAGACGCATGTGCCAAGCGCACCGGGTTCCCCGTCCGACCTCGGGCGGCGCGGGGCTGGCTGATCCTATAATCTGGGCTCCGGTCTTTGCGATGCGTGTGCTGGACGCACCGGAGACCGTGTGTGACTTCGTGCGGTTCGGGGACGGCGATGCCGAGGCCCGTGTGTCCGGCCTCCGGCGGCGCGGGTGCCGGCTGTCCCGTGGGTCCGAAGTCGGGCGACGTGGGTGCCTGCCGAGCCGTGAAGCGGGAGGCTGCTGCCCACCGGCTCGGGCTCTGGCCGTCCCGGAATCCAGCAGGTTCGGTCTCTTGCGGAGCTGCGGCAGGCCGTCCTGCCCTCCCGGGTAGCTCCTGCCGGAGGCGCGGGATGCGACCGTCCCGAGGTCCTAGGCTGCGGTCCTGGGCGACGCGTGTGCTAGCCGCAGCGGGGTCCGGGTCCGACTTTGGCTTTGTCAGGGACGGCGGTCCCGGGCTCCAGGTGTCCGGCCTCGGGCGGCGCGGCCGGCTGTCCCGTGTCCCGGCGATCAGAACTCGGGCGGGTTGGGGGCCGACTGTGCCGTGAAGCGGGAGGCTGCTGTCTGCCGGCTCGGGGTCTGGCCGTGCCGGAGACAGGGGGTTCGGTCCCGTGCGAAGCTGCGGCCGGCCGACCCGCGCTCCCCGTTTGTCTATCCCGGGGAGCGGAATCTGACCCTCGCAAGCTCCTGGGCTCCGTTGTCGGGAGACGCTTGTGCTAGTCGCAGCGGTGCGGCCGGCCGTCCCGATTCTCTGGGGTCCGGTCTTGGGCGACGCTTGGGAGCCCAGAAGCTCTTGGGAACCCAGCTGCTAGGGACAGCCGGCCCCGCGCCGCCCGAGGCGGGACACCTGGACACCGCGACCGCCGGCCCCGAGAAGCCGAGTTCGGCCCCGGAGCCCGCTGAGTCTAGCACAAGACCTGTACCCAGGGTTTCGGGACGGCCGGCCACCGAACCGCACGGGACCGAAAGCCCGCTCTCTGGAAAGCCGGCGGACGCCAGCCCCCCGCTTCACTGCACGGCCGGCCCGCACGCCCCCTGAAGTCGGATCCCCGGGACACGACATAGCCGGCCCCCGCTAGCCGACGGCCCCGGAATCGCCGTCCCCGAACCGTCCGATGTCGGACCCGGCACCCGGTGCTGCTTGCAAACGCGTCGCACAAGACCGGAGCACAGGGGCTCGGAAGAGCCAGCTCCCGCCCTGCCGGAGGCCGGACTCCCGGGCTATGTCCACATGTCTCTTCAATACTTTTAAGGATCGGGTCTCTTACCACTTCCCCGGGCAGCCTGTTCTAATAGCAAAGCACCCCTTCCATGAAGAAATGCTTATTCAGTATCGAACTAGCCAGTGCTGGTAAACAGAGGTGTTTCTCCCTAGGGGTAGGGCTTGGCATTTCCCTCTCCTGAACTTCAAAAGGTTCCTGCCTGCCCCTATCTGCAGCCTGTCAAGGTTCCTCTGAATGCGCAGCCCCCCCATACAAGCGCCTTTTCCACAGAAGCCACCGACCACCCGCCGCCTCGCCCCCTCCCAATTCGGCCTGCCCCAGGGCGCCACCGACCACCAACCTCCTTGCAGCACCACGCCTCAGCATCCCGAGCTATCCCGACAGCTTCCACCCATCGGGAGGTCCCACTTGTAATAAATGACCGAGTCCCAAATAGGCTTACAATTAATGTTTATGATTTATTAAAGGAATAGAGGTAAGCAAGCAGCGCTGGGTGCGCCAGGAGTCTCTGCTCCACCAAGACGCACACAAGTTACATCAGGCGGCTGGTTTTTATGCTGCTAGGCTAATACATATTCATTACTACTTCTACAAAAGGCAGGGTTATTCTAATTAGTTCCCAGAATCCAAACCCTCCCACTGGTGCAGGCGTTATCAGTCTCCGGTGGTCCCTCTGGGGGCCGCTCGTACTGAAGGCTCGTAGTCTTCCTCCCAGGCTTTGTCCTTTGGTCGTTCTTCAGATTCTCCCCTCCCCTTATTTAGTAGTTGCTGGGCCAGATGTCAGCTGTGTCTCGTGCAGTTGTCCGCACAGGCACTGCATAGCAAACACACCAAGTAACATTGACTTCAGTTACTCGCAACAGTTACTCACCTGATAAAGAACCGCATGCAATAAAGGCATCAATACTACATTAGTTTATTCTAACAGATCCTACTAGCTGTTACCTCAAAAAGATGTGCGTACCCCTCGCTACTTGGAAACGCATCAGTCCATAAACTCTCATCCACCTGAAGAAGCCTGCAACTGACCGAAGGAAAAACAAACACCCCAAAGAGCAGCCCAAGCAGAATGAGCTCTCTGAGGGGATGCCTGGGACTCACATACCATTTGGCCCCGACTAGCAACCAAACCCAATCACCTGGGAAGGGTAGGGGCAAAGCACAAGGAAGTAGGAAGAGAGCAGCAGCAGCTGTGGTGTGTGGTATTTTTTTTTTGTGTGTGTGTGATTTTTCTTTTCATTTTTTAATCAGTTTTAGCTCAAAAGCATGCATAGTGCAGACAAGAGAACTAGGGTGTTTCTAGAAGCAAAAATCCCCATGCTTTTGCTGCAGCTTTCAATATTAAAAGACATTATGACCAAGCAAGTAATTGGAACTCTTCCAACTGGAATTAGCTCAAACTTTTATTTACGTATAAAGAGAAAACTAGGAGTAGAACATATGCTCCATCTTTTCCTCTCTCACCTTGCCATAGGCAGCTCTGGCTGTGACGTCCCAGATTGCATACTGCGTTTCAGCTTTAACAAATGAAAACCTTTACCCTAACACTTATCCTAACCATTAGCTTACCCTTATTCTTACCCTAAACCTAACCCTAATCCTTACCCTTACCCTAATCCTTACCCTACCCTTATACTTACCATTACTCTATCCTTTACCTTAACTCTTACCCTTACCCTAACCCTTACCCCAAGCCTTACCATAAACGCTTTCCCTAAACCTTATCCTCACCCTAAGCCTTACCCTTAGCGTTACCCTAACACTTACCCTTGCCCTAACCCTTACCCGTACCCTAATCTGAACCCAAACCCTAACCCTAATACCCTCACCCTAACCCTTACCCTAAGCCTAACCACAGTCCCAACCCCTAACCCCTAACCCTCACCCTAACCCTCTAAACCTACCCCTAACCTATCCCTAACCCTAACCCTCTAAGCCTATCCCTAACCCTCTAAGCCTAACAATAACCCCCAACCCCAACCCTCACCCGAAACCCTAACTCTAGCCCCAGCCCTAACCCCTAACCCTAACCCTAGTTCCCGAGAACTACATCTCCCGGTATGCTCTGGGCATTCAACATGGCCTCCCGGAAGTCCCGAATCCGAAAACTACATTTCCCGGCATACTCTGGGTACGCAACATGGCCTCCCGGAAGTCCGGAGTCCCGAGAACTACATCTCCCGGCATGCTCTGGGCACACAACATGGCCTCCCAGTGCCGGAAAACTACACCTACCAGCATTCCCCGCACAGCCAGCATGGCCAATCACAGGCCGAGTGCTCGAGAACTGCATTTACCAGCACTCACTGGAACCCTCACCGCCCTTACAAAAAAAGCCTCGAGCCCTAACATCCAAAAAACCTCGAAACCCCTACAGACCTAACCCAAACTATTTACCACACTAAACCCCTGAAGACCTATGCCTAAAACCCCCAACCCAAAATCTTAGGATGCTCAAAACCCAAACCCAACCCAAAACGTTAGGAATGCTCAAAGCCCTAGCCCAAAAACTTAGGGCGCTCCGAACCCTAACCCCAAAACATTAAGACGCAAAAAACCCAACACAAAAACTTAGGGTAATACACCATAAATGTTTGTTCATTGTCTTTTGTATTATAAAAACAAGGAGTTCTGTTTGAGGAGTGGGAGTTGCGAAAGCTCCCTGCTGAAGTAAGGAGCTGCATAATGCTTGCCTAGACACTATGAAAATTCTTTTGCTTAATTTTCTTAAAACCGTTGGGTTTCGTTGGGTTTTCCGTGGTCATCATGGTGGAAAAGTGTAAATTGTGGGTTTTGGAGAACATCAGGTAGGTTTATGAGGACTTTTGGGGCACATTCAAGGTTTTTAGGGTTTTCTTCTGTTTTTTTTTTCTAGTGATCCAGTTGTTTTTCGGCGTGTTTTTGACGTGTTTTGGGTTCTCCGTTGGGTTTCGTTGGGTTTTCCATGGTCATCATGGTGGAAAAGTGTAAATTGTGGGTTTTGGAGAACATCAGGTAGGTTTAGGGGGACTTTTGGGGTGGATTCATGGTATTTGGGGTTTTCTTCTGTTTTTTTTGGGGGGGGTTATCCAATTCATTTTTGGGGTGTTTTTGACGTGTTTTGGGGTCTCCGTTGGGTTTTAGTTGGATTCTCGTTGGTCGTTAAGGTAAATGGGAGTGGATTGTAGGTTTTGAAGAAGATCAGGTGAGTTTAGGGTGGTTTTGCGGGGAAATTCATAGTTTTTGGTGTTTTTTCTTCTGATTCAGTTATTTTTTGGGGTGTTTTTGACGTGTTTTTGGGTCTCCGTTGGTTTTTGTTGGGTTCTTGTTGTTCATCATGGTGAAAACGGGTAAATTGTGGGTATTGGAGAACATCAGGTAGGTTTAGGGGGACTTTTGGGGTGGATCAACGGCTTTTAGTGTTTACTTTCGGTTTTGGGGGTGATCCCGTTCTTTTTTGTGGTGTTTTTGACGTGTTTTGGGGTTTCCGTTGCGTTTTGTTGATTTCCTAATGTGTTTTAAGTTTGTTGGGAGTGGACTTTGGGATTTGGAGAACATCAGGTAGGTTTAGTGTGGTTTTGGGGTGGATCTATGTTTTTTGGGGGTTTTCTTTCTTTTTTAGGGGTTATCCTGTTCTTGTTTGGGGTGTTTTTGACTTGTTTTGGGGTCTCCGTTGGGTTTTAGTTGGATTCTCGTTGGTCCTTAAGGGAAATGGGAGTGGATTGTGGGTTTTGAAAAGATCAGGTGAATTTAGGGTGGTTTTGCGGGGAAATTCATAGTTTTTGGTGTTTTTTCTTCTGATTCAGTTATTTTTTGGGGTGTTTTTGACGTGTTTTGGGGTTTCCGTTGGGTTTCGTTGAGTTCCTAATGGGTTTTATGGTGGTTGGGAGTGGACATTTGGATTTGGAGAACATCAGGTACGTTTAGAGTGGTTTTGGGATTGGATCCGTGCTTTTTGGGGTTTTCTTTGGTTTTGGGGGTGATCCTGTTATTGTTTGGGGTGTTTTTGACGTGTTTTGGGTTCTCTGTTGGGTTTCGTTGGGTTTTCCGTGGTCATCATGGTGGAAAAGTGTAAATTGTGGGTTTTGGAGAACATCAGGTAGGTTTATGAGGACTTTTGGGGCAGATTCATGGTTTTTAGGGTTTTCTTCTGTTTTTTCTAGTGATCCAGTTGGTTTTCGGCGTGTTTTTGACGTGTTTTGTGGTCTCCGTTGGGTTTCGTTGGGTTTTCTGTGGTCATCATGGTGGAAAAGTGTAAATTGTGGGTTTTGGAGAACATCAGGTAGATTTAGGGTGTTTTTGGGGTGGATCTATGGTTTTGGGGGATTTTGTTCCAGTTTTGGGGTGATCGAATTCATTTTTGGTGTGTTTCTGACGTGTTTTGGGTTCTTCGTTGGGTTTCGTTGGGTTTTCCGTTGTCATCATGGTGGAAAAGTGTAAATTGTGGGTTTTGGAGAACATCAGGTAGGTTTAGGGGGACTTTTGGGGTGGATTCATGATATATGGGGTTTTCTTCTGTTTTTTTTTTTTTTGGGGGGGGGGGGTGATCCAATTCATTTTGGGGGTGTTTTTGACGTGTTTTGGGGTCTCCATTGGGTTTCGTTGCATTTTCCGTGGTCATCAACATCAGGTAGGTTTAGGTTGGTTTTGGGATTGGATCTATGGCTTTGGGGGATTTTCTTTCGTTTTTGGGGGTGATCCCGTTCTTTTTTGGGGTGTTTTTGACGTGTTTTGGGGTCTCCGTTGGTATTCCTTGGGTTTTCCGTGGTCATGGTGGTGGAAAATTGTAAATTGTGGGTTTTGGAGAACTTCAGGTAGGTTTAGGGGAATTTTGGGGTGGATTCATGGTATTTGGGCTTTTCTTCTGTTTTTTTTGGGTGATCCTGTTCTTTTTTGGGGTGCTTATGACGTGTTTTGGGGTCTCCGTTGGGTTTTAGTTTGGTTCTTGTTGGTCATCATGGTGAAAAAGTGTAAATTGTGGCTTTTGGAGAACATCAGGTAGGTTTAGGGGGACTTTTGGGGCAGAGTCATGTTTTTTGGTGTTTTCTTCTGTTTCTTGGGGTGGTCCCGCTCTTTTTTGGGAAATTTTTGAGGTGTTTGGGGGTCTCCGTTGGGTTTTGTTGTGTACTCGTTGGTCATCGTGGTGGAAAATGGTAAATTGTGGGTTTTGGAGAACATCAGGTAGGTTTAGGGTGGTTTTGGGATTGGATCCGTGCTTTTTGGGGATTTTCTTCCAGTTTATGGGTGATCCCGTTCTTTTTTGGGGTGTTTTTGACGTGTTTTGGTGTCTCGTTTTGGGTTTTCGTTTGGTTCATGTTGGTCATCCTGGTGAAAAAGTGTAAATTGTGGGTTTTGGAGAACATCAGGTAGGTTTAGGGGGACTTTTGGTGTGGATCTATGGCTTTTGGGGTTTTCTTTCGTTTTTAGGGTTTATCCCGTTCTTGTTTTGGGTGTTTTTGACTTCTTTTGGGGTCTCCGTTGGGTTTCGTTGGGTTTTCCATGGTCATCATGTTGGAAAATTGTAAATTGTGGGTTTTAGAGATCATCAGGTAGGTTTAGGGTGGTTTTGGGGTGGATCTATGATTTTGAAGGATTTTCCTCCAATTTTGGGGGTGATCCCTTTCTTTTTTTTTTTTTTTTTTTTTTTTTGACGTGTTTTGTGGTCTCCGTTGGGTTTCGTTGGGTTTTCCATGGTCATCAATGTGGAAAAGTGTAAATTGTGGGTTTTGGAGAACTTCAGGTTGGTTTAGGGGGATTTTTGGTGTGGATCTGTGGCTTTTGGGGTTTTCGTTCGTTGCTGGGGTTGAACCAGTTCTTTTTTGGGGTGTTTTTGACGTTTTTGGGGTCTCCATTGGGTTTTGTTGGGTTCTCGTTGGTCGTTAAGCTAAATGGGAGTGGATTGTGGGTTTTGAAGAAGATCAGGTGAGTTTAGGGTGATTTGGGAGGGAAATGCATAGTTTTGTTTTTTTTTTTTTCTTCTGATCCAGTTCTTTTTTGGGGTGTTTTTGACGTGTTTTGGGGTTTCCGTTGCGTTTTGTTGAGTTCCTAATGGGTTTTATGGTGGGTCGGAGTGGACTTTGGGATTTGGAGAAGATCAGGTAGGTTTAAGGGTTTTCTTGGGGTTAAATCACGTATTTTCTTCTGATCCAGTTCTTTTTTGGGGTGTTTTTGAGGTGTTTTGGGGTTTCCGTTGCGTTTTGTTGAGTTCCTAATGGGTTTTATGGTGGTTGGGAGTGGACTTTGGGATTTGGAGAAGATCAGGTAGGTTTAGGGTGGTTTTGGGATTGGATCCATGCTTTTTGGGGATTTTCTTCCAGTTTTGGGGGTTATCCCGTTCTTTTTTGGGGTGTTTTTGACATGTTTTGATGTCTCTGTTGGGTTTTGTTGGGTTTTCTGTTGGCATCTTGGTGGAAAAGGGTAAATTGTGGGTTTTGGAGAACTTCAGGTAGGTTTAGGGGGACTTTTGGGGTGGATTCATGGTATTTGGGGTTTTCTTCTGTTTTTTGGGGTGATCCTGTTCTTTTTTGGGGTGTTTTTGACGTGTTTTGGGGTTGTCCGTTGGGTTTTGTTGGGTTCTCATTGGTCATCATTGTGAAAAAGGGTAAATTGTGGCTTTTGGAGAACATCAGGTAGGCTTAGGGGGACTTTTGGGGTGGATCTATGGCATTTGGGTTTTTCTTCTGTTTTTTTGGGGAGATCCTGTTCTTTTTTGTTGTTTTTTTTTTGACATGTTTTTTGTCTCCATTGGGTTTCGTTGGGTTTTCCATGGTCATCATGGTGGAAAAGGGTAAATTTGTGGGTTTTGGAGAACATCAGGTAGGTTTAGGCTGGTTTTGGGATTGGATCTGTGCTTTTTGGGGATTTTCTTCCAGTTTATGGGTGATCCCTTTCTTTTTTTGGGGTGTTTTTGACGTGTTTTGGTGTCTCCTTTTGGGTTTTCGTTTGGTTCATGTTGGTCATCATGGTGAAAATTGTAAATTTTTGGGGGGGGAATTTTCTTCCAGTTTTGGGGGTGATCCCGTTCTTTTTTGGGGTGTTTTTGACATGTTTTGGGGTCTCTGTTGGGTTTCGTTGGGTTTTCTGTTGTCATCGTGGTGGAAAAGTGTAAATTGTGGGTTTTGGAGAACTTCAGGTAGGTTTAGGCTTTTTTTGGGGTGGATCTATTTTTTTGGTTTTTTTTTCGTTTTGGGGAGTTATCCCATTCTTTTTTGGGGTGTTTTTGACGTGTTTTGAGGTCTCCGTTTGTTTTTTTTGGGTTTCCATTGGGTTTTCTGGTGGTTGGGAGTGGATTGTACATTTAGGAGAACATCAGGTAGGTTTAAGGGTTTTTTGGGTTGTTAAATCACATTTTTTCTTCTGATTCAGTTCGCTTTTGGGGTGTTTTTGAGGTGTTTTGGAGTTTCCGTTGCGTTTCGTTGAGTTTTGACAAATTGACAAATCCTTGAAGTCCCTTTTGATTGCTCACAGGCTATGCGTTGCCACTCCTTCTCCTCCCAGATATAGGACGAGCAATCGGTAATAGTCTGACGGTTGAACCAAGCTGGGAAGCCTCCTTGTGATGTCCTAACCCAGGCCCCAGGAAGGCAGCAGATTTCCCTTAGAGGAGGGTCCCTTCTACATATTGGACCCTCTGTTCCGCTGATTGATAAATCACCCACAACTAAAACTCACCTTTTCTTCCTGCTGCCTGTGGTCACTATACGGGGGGGTTGGCTTTTCCAACCCTGCCAATATCTCTGGTGGAGAGGGATTATAGCCTTTTCCATCCATCGATTGCCTTTCGGCCTCCAGGGCCTTATACCTGTTGCGCAGGTCTACCTGATAGTGTGATATGGTTGAGATTTTGATAAAATTGCAAACACAAACATTAAAGTGATTACTGGTATCTACCACAGCATTATCTACGACTATAGAATCACAATGACTTCTCATGCAAACACAACCTTTCCCAATATATACAAGTACAGTATCAAGGGTTTCATTAGGATGTATCTCAACGTGGCAAATATTTTGCTCAGTGTCAAGACAAATGTCTTGGGATTCCAGCGTGTTACTTTCACAGATGGAACTTTTTTGTTCACGCACAATGCATGCATTTACATCAATTGTTTGCCACTTTCCTCCCTTTTGATGGGCCCATACTTTATGCCCTTTAGTATAAAGTATAGTTCCATTATGATTGAGTCCTAATGCAATGATTGGCTATACATTGTATATGGTGGCATTGCTTATAGTAAGTATAAAGGACACAATTTGATCATTTTCTGCATAAAGGGTAAAGTTGACTAATTGCCACCATGCTTGAAAATCTTTTTCAAATTCTGAAGCATTATCCCAAATAAATTTTCGAATTTCAGTGGGCAAAGTTCCTCCTTCTCCCTGTCTCTAATAATAGCTGCTGCTAAAGATTGTATACATTACTGCGTTTGGATACAGCTCCAAGCAAGGGAGGTATTGCCTTGGCTTTTTCCAAGGGCATGTACAATTAATTGATGATATAGAAGCCATTGCTTTGCTAAAGAAAATAAGGATGATTTTTATTGGATGATCAAGTTACTGTAGTCAGAAACTAAACCTAACCCTAAACTAACCCTAACACTAACCCAACCCTAAACCTAACCCTAACCCTAACGGCTGCCCGCGGATCTAAACCTAACGCTCAAACCCTAATCCAAACCCTAACCCTAACCCTAACCGAACACTAAAGCTAAACCTAACCCTAACCCTTACCCTAAACCTAACCCTAACGTAACCCTAACCCTAACCCTAACCCTAACCCTAACCCTAACCCCTAACCCCTAACCCTAACCCTAACCCTAACCCTAAACCCTAACCCTAACCCTAACCCTAACCCTAACCCTAACCCCTAACCTTAACCCTAACCCTAACCCTATCCCTAACCCTAACCCTAACCCTAACCCTAACCCTAACCCTAACCTAACCCTAACTTTAACCCTAAGACCCTAACCCTAACCCTAACCCTAACCCTCTAACCCTAACCCTAACCCTAACCCTAACCCTAACCCTAATGACCCTAACCCTAATCCTAACCCCTAACCCTAACCCTAACCCTAACCCTAACCCTAATCCCTAACCCTTAACCCTAACCCCTAACCCCAAACCCTAAAACCAACCTTAACCCAAACCCCCAGCCCCAAACCCTAACCCTAACCCCAACCCCTAACCCCTACCCCAACCTCTAACCCTAACCCTAACCACTAACCCTAACCCTAGTTCCCGAGAACTACGTTTCCCGGTAAGCTCTCGGCACCCAACATGGCCTCCCGGAAGTCCGGAGTCCCAGAACTACATCTCCCGGCATGCTCTGGGCAACAAACATGGCTTCCCGGACGTTCAGAGTCTGAGAACTACATCTCCCAGCATGCTCTTAGCACCAAACATGGCCAACCAGAAGCCTGGTGCCGGAAAACTGCGCCTACCAGCATTCCCCAGGCAGCTGGCTTGACCAATCACAGGCCGATTGTTCGAGAAATACATTTACCAGCACTCACTGTAACCCAAGCACTTATTGCCGTTTCAAAAAAGCCTCAAGCCCTAACACTAAAAAACTTCGAAACCTCTACAGGCCTAACCCAAACTATTTACCACACTAAACCCCTGAAGTCCTATGCCTAAAAGCCCTAACCCAAACACTTAAGATGCTCAAAACCCATACCCAAAACATTAGGATTCTCAAAGCCCTATAGAACACTTGAAGCCCTAACCCCAAAATTAAGATGCTCAAAACCCAAAGCCAACCCAAAACAGTAGGATGCTCAAAACCCTAACTCTAAACATTAGGATGCTCAAAACACAAACCAAAACCCTAAACTTTAGGACGCTCTAAACACAAACTGAAAAATTTAAGACACACAAAACTCTGACCCAAAAATTAAGATGCTGAAAACCCAAAGCCCTAACCCAAAACAGTAGGATGCTCAAAACCCAAACCCTGGAGAACCTAACCTAACCTGAAAAAAAAAAAAAAAAAAAAAATGGATTTTAAAACACTAACCCTAAGTAACTGACCAAAAATAAAACCCTAGGACCCTAACACTAAAAAACCTATCAACACTAGAACCCAAAAAATTCTAAAACCCTAACACAATAACCCTGAAACCCTTAAAACCCTAACTGTTAAAACTCCAACCCAGTTATACACCAGTTACCTCCCTTAAGGGATATAGAGAAGCTCTCTCAGATATGACAGTCCTACTTCTCCTGCATGCAGCCGGAGGTCGGTCTCATTCTGGTGCTGATGGTGGTGGAAGCTGGGGCAACGGTGGTACTGCTAGAGATACCACAGCCACCGGAGGTGGATTGGTAGGATATGGAGATGGTAGGTTATGCAACAGCTCCCGTTTATTTTCTTTTTCTTTTTCCTGTTCTTCTTCAAATTTCTTATCTGCTTTTAGTGTAAATATTGAGGCTGGAAAAGGACATGAAGTCCTCCTGATCCATAATCCTGCATAATCACTTTCTTCCCAGCAAAAAGGTTCTTTCGAATTAACATGTGTATTTTACTTGATTGGATGTAAAAAAATAACTGCAGTGACAACCGCACCCCAAAAATAACAGCTACCTCTGCTCATCACACACCACTCACTCCAGAGGCACCTCGGGTCATGATGTCATGGACTACACACTGCCTTTCAGCCTGAACAAAGGAAAACACAGTCACAAGATAATCATTCAGCTGCCAGCATTAGCACCCATCCCTCAACAACACAAAGGAACCCCATTTACAATATTATCATTTCAAAACAGCAGCCCCATTGCCTCAGCACCTGGAAAGGGGATCAGGCCAGTCACCGAGTTGCCTACCGAATGCTGGACAGTTCCAGAAGGAGCTCTTCCCTGTGACAGGTTCCTCCAAAGCTTTACACTCTACTGGGGACAGGAAAGAAATAAAAATAAGAATTTCAAAACCCTGTATCTGTAAGCTTTCAAGATTCAAAAGACCTCCTCAAGCACACCATTCAAGCGCTATGCGAGCAGCTGCTCGCAACAAGATATACTCTCCCACCTCCGCATTTGCCAAACACCACAGAGATGACTGTGCCAGCTGCCCTTCAGTACGTGCCCAGAGGCAGACCGGATGTCTTTGCCAAAACAGTCCGGACAATATATTAGTACACCCATGGACATTAGCTATCATCACTAACTGCCAGGCAGGACAGTTCCAGACCAAACACATACACACAGGCACACCACAAACACTACAAACAAAACACACAACACAAGGCACAAGAAAAAGCGACCCCCAGAGGGAAGCCCTGTGGCAACAGCAAGTCAGAACAGGTGCTCTGCAGCAGACCCAAGGAGAGACTCAAATGTCACGACATGTGACTGGAAGCAACTGCCAGAACTGGGAAGATGGATGCATAAAAAGCCTGCCTTCAAGACAAGAGACCAGAAGGATGGGGAGTGAAAACTCCATAGGAAGACGCTTAGGAAATCAATTCCCAAGCAAGAGCTCCTGATGCAGCCCAGTTGACTTCTTCAAGAGTGAGGATGGAAACAGATGTGATCTCAAACTGAATACGATGCACAAGACCTGAAAGAGATCTGTACTTCAAGCAGTGACTGCAAGACAAGAAGTGCTCAGATCAGAGTCATGATGACAAAACAAGCATTGAGGCCCTTCAGCACCGCTATCAAGTCGCATGTCTAGTCAGTCCAGTGTAAAAAGCTAGGAGGATATCAAGACCTGAGAAGCACAGAACAGACATTGCAGAAGCAACACTACAGGACAGACGAACAGAAGGAAACTGTCATGCCTGGCACACGCACTCAAGCTACAAAATAATCCCGCTGCTTCTATTAGGCTGGTGACCCAGCCACAAGCAGCCTGAACATGACCCAGCCTGAACCACCCTCACCGTGGCACCAAGTCTATTCAGCCAGCTGGCTCCACGCTGCTCTGACTCCCAGCTCCCATTAGCCACCCCAGATATGCAAATACCAGGTGCCACCCAACTTAGCTCTCAGGTTGCTGGATGGTAAAGTCCCTCTGCCTCAAGAAACGCACAGGCACTGATTGTCATCTTAGTCAAGTGCCAGGCTCATCATCAGCTGCAAAAAGAGTATCAGCATTCACTAGGACGCCGGCAATGACGCCCACCTTCTCCACAATGCTGACTACTTCTGATGCAACATACGATTGTGCTCACGTGTTCCTCTCCAAATCCAAACTCCAACAGTGCAGCCAGTATCATCCACACCACCTGGGAAAACAAAGGGATTAAATGATCGCTGCGTTCACAAGAAGTCACCCAATGGTGTTTTTTTGTTCTTGTTGTTGTTTTCTTTGTGTGTGTGTTTCCTGTGCTCTCAGGCGTCCCGGTGGCAGAGCTCTCGGCTCTAAGCAGACTGCCAGGAGAAAAGGCTGCCGTGAAATGGCTGCTCCACAATGCCAGGAGCAAGGGCTGCTGGGCTGGGGGTTCGCAGGGGAGCTCGGCCTTGGGCCTGGCAACTGCGCCTGGAAGACAGGGACAGCCTTGGTGTGCAGCTGGACACCTGGGCCTGAGAAAGCAAGGTCTCTTTCAAGACACTTGGCACCATCGTCACCCAGTGGCTGTCTCAGGGGGATGAGACAAATGCACAGCATCTCTTTCTGCCCTGAAAAATGGATGGATTTTGACCCAAAAGAGAGCTCCTTTCTCTCGGAAGCACCACGTCCTCCTGTCTTTCTTGTATTTGGCTATGACTTTAGGAATCCCTGCAATCCCTGCAGCTGTGTCCCCTGCCAGCTTCTTGTGTGCCCCAAGCATCCTTGCTTGAAGGGCAGTAGAAGATGCAGAAAAGGCCTCGCCTTAGTGGAAGCACTGCCCTGCAGGAGCTCCAACATCCCTCTCAGCAGCACGCTGTAACCCCCAAATGCCCCCAAAACGGCACATTTCAGCTACTGGGAAGGAAATGAGCTCGCTCAAGGTGAGCTACCCGCTCAAGGCCCTGCTCTTTGGCCCAGGTGTCTCTGAGGCAGTATTGGAAATGAGTTCTGTTGTGAACATAAGAACATAACATAAGAACATAAAATAACATAACAGAGAAAAAATGTATAATAACATAATGTACCATAAGAACATAAAACAAGAACAACTATCATCATGTGGTCTGCTAAGATCTAGGAGAAAGCAGAAATCCAGCAATGCTGTGTTTCCTACTCCTCTAAACCAATTCAGTTGACAACTATGAATGCTTCCAGCTGGAAAAAATTGGAAGAATGAAGTGGAGGACTCCTTGCCATCACTGTGTTTCTGGAGCACACCTCTACCTCTCTGCCCAACAAGGGCTTCTTCTTGGGAGAGAATTGCAGAACATGAAAAAACATGACCAAAGCCAGAGGACCCATCTCCACAACAGCACGATAAATATAAAAGACATCTCTAGATGCAGACCTGTCGTGGTTTAACCCGGCCGGCAGCTAAACACCATGTAGCCGTTCGCTCACCCTCCCCCCTCCCTCTCTGGGACGGGGGAGAGAAATGGAAAGTGAAGCCCGTGAGTTGAGATAAAGACAGCTTAATAAGACAGGAAAATAATAATAACAATAATAATAATAATAATAATAATAATACAATGATGATAATAGTACTACTACTACTAATATGTACAAACAAGTGATGCACAATGCAATTGCTCACCACCCGCTGACCGATGCCCAGCCTAACCCCGAGCAGTCTGGCCCCCTCCCCCCGGCTAGCCACCCCTATATATTGTTTAGCATGACGTCAGATGGTACGGAATACCCCTTTGGCTAGTTTGGGTCACCTGTCCTGGGTCTGTCCCCTCCCAGCTCTTACTGCACCCCCAGCCTGCCTGTTGGCAGGACAGAGCGAAAGGCTGAGATGTCCTTGGCTTGGTATAAGCACTGCTCAGCAACAATTAAAACATCGGGGTGTTATCAGCACTCTTCTCATCCTAAGCCAAAACACAGCATTCCACCAGCTACCAGGAAGAAAATTAATTCTGTTCTAACTGAAACCAGGACAGTGACCTATTTGGGATTTGAAATTTCGGGAGGACCACGAGAACTAGGACCTGAACGTAAGGAAGTCATTTGCCGGACTTCAGAACCTCAAACTGTAAAGGAGCTACGAACCTTTTTAGGAATGACAGGTTGGTGTCGCCTTTGGATTTATAATTATGGGCTAATGGTAAAGCCTCTATATGAATTGATAAAGATTAACCAGTCAAAGTTAGTCTGGACTGGAGAAGCACGAAAAGCCTTTAAACAACTTAAACGAGAATTGATTCAAGCTCCGGCTTTTGGATTACCGGATCTCTCAAAACCCTTTTGATTGTTCTCTCATGAGAGACAAGGGATAGCTTTGGGAGTACTAGCACAAAGATTGTGTCCCTATAAACGAGCAGTAGCTTACTTCTCTAAACAATTAGATGGAGTAAGTAAAGGATAACCTGGATGCCTTTGGGCTGTTGCAGCTGTTGTTATCAATATACAAGAAGCTCGGAAGTTTACAATGGGACAGAAAATGACAGTGTTAGTCTCCCATATGGCCTCAGCACTTTTGGAACAAAAAGGAAACCATTGGCTTTCACCTCAGAGGTTTTAAAATATCAAGCAATATTAGTAGAACAAGATGATGTGGAAATTGTGCTCACTAACATCGTAAATCCAGCTTCTTTCCTTAGTGGAACTCTGGATGAACCCATAACCCATGATTGTATAGAAACAATGGAGACTGTGTATTCTAGTCGACCCGATCTTAAGGAAGAACCTTTAGAAGATGCTGACGAATCTTGGTATACTGATGGAAGCAGCTTTGTGAAACAAGGACAACGTAAGGCAGGGTACGCCGTTACAACCACTCAACAGGTAACCACGTCCAAACCATTACCCCCTGGGACATCCATCCAGAAAGCAGAGACAATTGCTCTTACGCAAGCGCTGGAACTAGCAGCAGGAAGGAAAATCAATATTTGGACAGATTCTAAATATGCATTCAGCGTGGTACATGCTCATGGAGCGATTTGGAAAGAACGTGGATTGCTGACCGCTCAGGGAAAACAGATAAAACATGCTGAAGAAATTTTAAAATTGTTAGGGGCTATAAAACAACCAGAAAAGGTAGCTATCATGCATTGTCGGGGACACCAAAAGGGGAACACCGATTTTGAAATTGGAAATCGATTGGCAGATCAGGAGGCTAAGCGGGCAGCTGAAATAACTGAAGTGAAGGTATGGTCTTTGATACCAGATGGTAAAATCCAAACTATATACATGAACCAAAAGCCAAATTATACAAAAGAAGACTTAAAATTAATTGAAGATTTGAAAGGTAAAATGAAACCAGATGGATGGGTATATTTAAAAGATAACTGCGTAATAATACCCTCTAATTTGACATGGCCCATAGTTCTTACAGAACACAATAAAACACACCGGGGGCTGACATATTGCATAAGAGCCTGAGTCAGACATTAGTGGGACAAAATTTATATACAATGATAAAACAAGTAACTCAACAATGGAGCATTTGCTTACACAATAACCCCAATACCAAGAATAGAATAAAATTTGGAATAATCGATAAAGGAAATTATCTGGGGCAACGGTGGCAAATTGATTTTTCAGAACTCCCTAGAAAAGGGGGGGTATCGTGATTTACTGGTTCTGACTGACACGTTTTCAGGATGGCCTGAAGCCTTTCCCTGTCGAACAAACAAAGCAAGAGAAGTGGTTAAAGTCTTGTTAAATGAAGTAATACCACGCTCTGGGATTCCAGTAGCAATGTCTTCTGATAGAGGTTCACATTTTTGTGCGCAAGTGGTACAACAGATAAGTAAGATTCTAAAGATAGATTGGCAGCTGCATACTCCTTATAGACCGCAGGCAAGTGGACAGGTAGAAAAAAATGAACCGTTTAATTAAACAACAAATAGCTAAAATCGGCTAATTTGTCATGGCCTCAATCCCTCCCTTTAGCATTACTTAGAATCAGAGTGAAACCTAAAATAAAAGGGAATATGAGTCCCTTTGAAATCTTATATGGAAGGCCGTATCAATTTCTATTTAGTGGAGAGGACCTAACGCAGTTAGGATCAGAATATTTATATGCTTATATATCTGAACTTCAGAAACAATTAAAGAAAGTACATAAATTTGTTTTAGGGACCAGGGCTAGAGGGTTGGATCAACCAATCCACCCCTTTAAGCTCGGGGATTATATATATATAAAGACTTTTTCAGGACAACCCGTGCAGGAAAAATGGAAGGAAAGTGGATGGGACCATACCAAGTATTACTGACAACACACACCGCCATTAAGATTAAGAAGCAAGCAGCTTGGATCCACAATTCAAGGGTGAAGAAGGCCCCGGCGAGGATATGGACCACCACTCCAATTGGACCAACAAAATTACGGTTTTCCAGATCCTAATGATTGCAGGGGTGCGCTTCTCGGATTTGGGGTGGGCAACTTGGGATGCGAACTTACACCTGACCTTAATACAAACAATTTCTCAAGTAATTAATAAGACGAGATGTTGGGTATGCACCCATCTGCCAGAGCATGGGAATAAGAGTGTATCGTTAATCGGGATTCCCTTGCCTGCAGATTTATCTTGGACTAATTTGTGGGAAAACACATCTTGGGGTCGAAAATATGAAGAAGTTTTGGAACTAGAAGTGAGTAGCTTCCTGCCGTTGGAATCTTACTATGCATGTGTACAAAGGTGTAACCTGCCTAAGGGCATGGGAAAACAGGATTGTATAAATACGAATACTACTTATGTGGGAAATCAGACATCTTGTGATCGAACAATTGATATTAGTACGACTAGCGGTTGGGCAAATTCAACCAGCTGGCTGGTTCCAGAAGGAAAAGGGTGGTATTGGCTATGCAATGATACAGCCCATAAGGTCTTGCCCGAGAATTGGAAGGGAACTTGCACTCTTGGAGCAGCAGTCCCCAATATGATGGTTACTTGAGTGATCATACCAGGAGAATCAGACGACAAATTAACAATCCGTTGATAGAGAGACCCACCGCTTTTCATAGTTTTGTTCGATGGTTTATCCCATGGTTAGGAGTGAGTGAATTGGAAAAGGCAATAGTTAATATTTCTGCAATTATAGAGAAGTTAGAAAACAAAACTCCGGATGCTATAAAGGCTCAACAAGAAGAGATATCTAGCTTATCACAGGTAGCATTACAAAATCGGATGGCCCTAGACTTGTTATTGGCCGTTCAAGGGGGAGTCTGTACAGTAATAAACACAAGTTGTTGTCTGTATGTAGATCAGAGCAGAAGAATCTCTGCTGACCTGGAAGAAATAGGGAAGCAAACAAAGATCATACATGAAATCAGTAAAGATGATCTTTCATGGAATTTTAGTGAAATATGGAATAAGTTAACCTCCTGGTTGCCCAATTTCCAATGGTTGAAACAAGTTTTCATTGCTCTAATTGCGCTAGTGGTGTTAGGAATATTTGTGTACATGTTGTTTAGATGCCTGCTTTGTTGTGTTACTGCGAATAATAAATCTGATGCAAAAGAATTTGCATGGGAAAAGAAAAGGGGGGATTGATTAAGGAGACATTGGGGA
This sequence comes from Aythya marila, assembly GCF_965140915.1. Classification (NCBI taxonomy): domain Eukaryota; kingdom Metazoa; phylum Chordata; class Aves; order Anseriformes; family Anatidae; genus Aythya; species Aythya marila. The sequence goes on along the minus strand of NC_139067.1, from coordinate 6,196,115 downwards.
GGCAAGGGCAATAGACATTGGGGAGGCAAGGACAATCCCCCGATAAGGAAGCGGCAGACAGAGAAACAGATGTAAGGACTATAAATCTCAAAACAGAACATTGGAATTCATGATAAAGATACAACAAACAGAAGAATCAGCAAAAGCCAGCTCTTGCAATTCAGAAACATGCCAACTCAGCAGAATCCTGACCAATGGTGAAAAGTACACTGTGAGGAGGACTCGGGCTCTTCCTCCCAAAGACCACTGCCCACATCCCAAAGACCCTTGCCTGCAATTCTTGGGAGGCTATACACAGGTGCAAGGTGCCAAAAAGCTAATTAGCATGAGAAACGAGGGAAGGTGGGGATAGGTGATGAATATGTATAGGCGCTTGTAGAACATTAATAGATTGATTGTATAAATTCAAGACTGCTTTCCGCTTTGGGTATGCACGATAGGTGGAGAGATCCCCTGTGCATCCAGCGCTGCAATAAAGAATATACCACTTCAAGGAATTTCGGCTTCAATCTTTGAATCACCTTTGAGGAAGGTACCCCTTGGGGGGCACCAGGGGGAAATAGGGTTTGTAGTGGTTCCTTTGAACACGTCAGATGTAAGAAATTTTAAGAAGGAAATGGGAAACCTTTTAGATGACCCTTTAGGAGTTGCCGAAAGATTGGACCAGTTCCTAGGTCCAAACACGTATACCTGGGAAGAAATGCAGTCCATATTAGGAATCCTCTTCACTATAGAAGAAAGAGGAATGATCAGGCAAGCAGGAATGAGACTGTGGGAAAGACAAAATCAGGGAGGTCCTCCAGGGGATGTGAAATGGCCAAATACCAACCCTAAGTGGGATCATCAGGCTGCTCAGGGGAGGCAAAATATGAGGGATCTTAGGACCATAATGATACAAGAGATAAAGGAATCGGTTCCAAGGGGACAAAATATAAATAAAGCTTTTAACGAGTGTCAGTGCAGAGACGAATCTCCAACTGAAGGGTTAGACAGGCTGAGAAAAAGCCTTCAGATGTACTTGGGGATAGATCCTGATTCCCCTGCAGGAGGGGCACTGTTGAGAACCCAGTTGGTAGCAAAATCCTGGGAAGACATCCGAAAGAAATTGGAGAAACTTGACGATTGGCATGAAAAAGGATTAGAAGAATTATTGAGGGAAGCACAAAAGGTCTATGTGAGGAGAGATGGGGAAAAACAGAAGGCAAAAGCAAGTTTTTGTGGCAGCAATAAGGGAAAGTCAAAAACCAAGTGGACAGGAAAGCAGGAAAGGATCAGGAGAAAAACAGGGTGAAAGAGAACCCATGGATAAATGGAATGGACAAGATAGAATCCTTATCTATTGTGGCAAAAAGGGGCATCTTCAGAGGAACTGTAGAAAAAAGAAACAGGATGAAGAAATGTTGAAGGAAGACTAGGGGTGTCAGGGGCTATATCTTTTGGGGACCTGAACATCGAATGAGCCCTTGATAAAATTATTAATAGGTCCCCAGAGGGAAGAGGTGTTATTTTTTGGTAGATACTGGAGCGGAGAAATCACCTACGAGAAAATTACCAAAAGGGGTTAAGGAAGGAAAGGGGAATACCATGGTAGTAGGAGCAAAAGGTGAGCCCTTTAAGGTTCCTATATTGGAAAATATAGAATCAGAAAAGAAACTATGTCTCAATGACCTATTGCTGGTGCCTGAGGCTGAGCACAATCTATTAGGAAGGGACTTAATAATAAGATTAGGGTTGGAAATCAAGAGCCAGGGGGGAGAATTTAAAATTCAGCTATATACCCTAACCCAAGAAGATGAGGGAGAAATAGACCCACAGGTATGGTACCAAGAGGGAGATTCAGAAAAATTAGATATGGAACCCTTGGTAGTAGAAATAGTGGATCCACAACAGCCAATAAGGATTAGGTAATATCCTATCCCATTGGAGGGGAAAAGAGGACTCAAACCAGTGTGAGGAATGTTTGAACAATTCTTGTCAATAGAGAGCTTGAAGGAAAATGTATTCGTAAGTTTTTTCCTTGAAGTCTCTGATATCCGGGGGTTTCAGAACAACTGCTAACTATTATGACTTTTGCATGGGACACTATGCGAGCCCCTGATATCTGACCAGGAGATGAAGGAGAAGGGAAAAGCTGAAGGACGGCTAAAAGACAAAGCTTGCAGGGAACGCTGTGCAAGCTTTTGACATGCACCCAAGAAGTACAAAGAAGAAGGACAAGAAAAAAAGCCTGAGAGGAAGACTATGAGCCTTCAGTATGGGAGACCCCCAGAGACCCCCAGAAGGACCACCAGAGACTGATACGCATGCTCCAGTAGGGGGGTTCAGATTCTGGAACTAATTATAATAACCCTGCTTTTTTTAGAAGTAGTAATGAATATGTATTAGTCTAGGAGCAAAAAAAAATCATCATCTTGATGTAACGGGTGTGTGTCTAGGTGGAGCAGAGACTCCTGGCACACCCAGCACTGTTTGCTTACTTCTATTCCTTTAATAAATTGTAAACGTTGATTATAATCCTATTTGGGGATTTAGCCATTTATAACACCAGTTATAGACAGGTTGCTCCAAAAGGGGATGCTGGAACCATGTATGTCCCCACATAATACCCCCATTTTGCCAGTAAAAAAGGCTGATGGATCATACAGGTTGGTTCAGGATCTTAGGGCTGTGAATCAGCGAACCATAACCAAATTTCCAGTGGCGGCTAACCCATATACTTTATTAAACCACCTAACACCTCTGCATAAATGGTATAGTGTAATAGATTTGAAGGATGCTTTCTGGGCCTGCCCATTAAGTGAAGGGTCTTGGAATTACTTCGCCTTTGAATGGGAAGACCCCGAAACAGGAAGGCGACAACAGCTTAGATGGACTGTACTTCCTCAGGGATTTACTGAATCCCCAAAGTTATTTGGCCAAACCTCAGAAAAATTATTACAACTTTTTGAGGTAAAGGGGGAAGTGAAATTGTTGCAATATGTGGATGACCTATTAATAGCTGGGGAGACTGAAAAAGAGACACGGAGAACCACTATCGAATTACTTAATTTCTTAGGGAAAAAGGGTTGAAGGTCTCAAAATCTAAATTACAATTCGTGGAAAAAGAAGTAAGGTACTTAGGACATGGGCTTAGCCAAGGAAAGAAAAAATCGGATGCTGACAGGGTATCTGGGATTTTAGCCCTATCATCACCCAAAACGAAGAAGGAAGTGAGGCAACTGCTCGGGCTCTTGGGATATTGTAGACCCTGGATTGAAGGGTTTAGTGAAAAGGCAAAGTTTTTATATGAAAAATTGACTGGAGAAAAAATTAAGTGGAATGAGGAAGATGAGGAAAAGTTGAGGTTGATCAAGAAAACGTTAATAGAAGCTCCAGTGCTGAGCCTCCCAGATTTACAAAGACCCTTTTATTTATTTGTAAATGTTTCTAACCAAACTGCATATGTTAGTTGCAATTACAGCTAAGTCAAGAATGGGCAGGAATCAAGAAACCTGTGGGATATTGTTCCAGACTATTAGACCCTGTGAGGAGGGGGTGGCCAGTGTGCTTCCAGGCTATTGTGGCTACTGCCTTACTGATTGAGGAAGCTAGAAAAGTCACTTGTAGGGCACCTCTGAAGATATATACTCCACATAATGTTAGGGGAGTACTCCAGCAGAAGGCTGAAAAATGGTTAACTGATAGTAGGATGCTGAAGGATGAGGCCATCCTGATCGACTCCCCTGATTTAGAATGAAAAATAGCTGCTGCACAGAGCCCTGCACAATTTCGATATGGGGAACCCCTAACAGAACTACAACATAACTGCGTGGAAGTGATTGAATTGCAAACCAAAATCCGACCCGATCTCGAGGAGACAGAATTAGAAACAGGGGAAAAATTATTTATTGATGGATCATCCAAAGTAGTAGAGGGAAAAAGAAGATCAGGGTATGCCATCGTAAATGGGGATATGGTCCTAATAGAGTCAGGACCACTCAGCGCTGCCTGGTCCGCTCAAGCACGTGAACTTTATGCATTATTACGAGCCCTAGAACTATTGAAAGGAAAAAGTGGCACTATTTATACAGACTCTAAATATGCTTATGGAATAGTCCACCCATTTGGGAAAATTTGGGAAGAAAGGGGACTCATAGGCACACAGGGAAAAGGGCTGATTCACCAAACTTTAGTTACTCAAATATTGCAGGCACTGAGAGGACCTAGGGAGATTGCTGTGGTACATGTCAGAGGACATCAAAAGGGAACTGCCTTCCACATAAGAGGGAATAACCTAGTGGATAGAGAAGCTAGGGAAGCAGCTCTTAGGAAGCATGATGTAGTCCTCACCCTACAAGAAACGGATAACGGAAAAGGGACACAAGAGAAAAAGTATACAGAAGCAGAAATAAAAATTATAAAGACCATAGGAGCAGAACTGAAAGAAGGAAAATGGATTCTGCCTGATGGAAGAGAAATACTGCCAAAGGAACAAACTAGGTGTCTACTTTTACAGCTACACCTACAAACCCACTGGGGAACAAAAGCATTGAGTGATCAATTTCTAAAATTTTATGGGTCTGTAGGAATATATGAGATAGCCAAACAAACCGTCCAAGGATGCTTAACATGTCAAAAGGTGAATAAGAAGGTGATTAGGCAAGCACCTGCTGGAGGAAGACGAATTGCATATCGACCATTTGAGAGAATACAGGTGGACTTTACTGAACTACAAAAGAGACGGCTAGAAGAACGGTGGAAAAGGGGTGGACACATGCATCACGACTAAAGGGACCCGTAACAGGAACCTGGAAGGTTGAGTCTACTTCTGGAGATCCGAAAGTTAAGCTTAAAAGAACTTGAAGCATATCAGGGCATAGCTACCCTTTGGATGCTAATTGTATGTATATTAAATCTTGTACTGATTAGAATATTAGCCATCATTGGAAACTCATATAAAGGCCCTAATAGAAGGATTGGGGGACCCCAAAATCCCATAGGGGGAGTGCCACCTCCAGTAGAGATACCCACAACATCTTGAATTACCTGAAAAATTTAAAATAATAGGTGGGAAAATTTACCTAGATGATTGGTTATCTGCTTTGAATCGAGCCCCCACTAACTCGTGGAAAAGTTGAACGCAAATAGAAGAACCATTGCGTGTGTAAGTCTGGACCATTTCCTAAGAAGCATCAGGGAGAGGGCAAGACCGGAGAAGGGACCAGTACTGTGGCTCAAGAAGGTTTACCAAGGGCTGCAACCCCTTAGGGTAATAACCACCGGGTAACATGGCCTTTACCGGACCTCTCCTAATTACATGCTATTGGTCTCAGAATTGTAGTGAATGTATTGTTAACACCCGGAGGGGAAGAATTCAGGAACAAACACTACTATGCCTGTTAAACCTATGCTATGGAAACCAGAGTATGCTCGATGTAATGAAAGCAATAAGATAACCAGTTACAAGCTGAAAGAGGTCCCCTATCAATGGCGGATAGAGGTAAGAGCTAATAATGAAGGAGGGTTAACTGGGAAAAGTACAATTATTATACACCCTGCGGAATCATGAAATTGAAACCCGAGCTAACTATGGGATTCCAACCATTGCTAAAAACTTGTTTATAAATCTTACAGAGAATATTGTGAAAGCATTCTTTTATGGTTCAATTGGCCTTGGCCAAATTCAAAGCCAGGACACGAATTAATGACATTCAAAAGAAGAGGAGGGATTGTTATATATGGAGTGGTAATTTGTGTCAGAAAAATGGCTGATATTAATAAAGAAGGGAGAGATTTGGGAATGTGGCAATGGGGGTCAGAAAGCCTCCTGGTTGATGATAACATCAGACTCTTAACGGTGACGTCATCAGGAATGTAAAGTGGTTAGAGGAAATAAAGAAGGGGGATTGAGGCAACGCCCTGCTGTCTGGGGTTGCTTGTTTTCCCCTCTCTTAAGGCACAAGGCACGGAAGTTGCTGGGGGGGTTGCTGGTTAGAACTGTTAACATTTATTGTTTTATGTTATATGATAATAATATTATTAGTGTGGTTTCAAGGGTTAATGAAACGCGGGAAAAGCAATCCCGATTGGTTGCTTTTGGGAACCTTGTGGTGGGCAGAGCATGTGCAGAAGAAGAGGGAGACAGTCGAAGCCGCTCCTGCAGTCTGGAACAAAAGGTTGCTAATGGTGATGGGGAAACCGTGAGCCTTTCACCCACAAGGACCGCCACAAAGAGAATTCTAATATGAAGCGGGGATAGGATATCCATATGTATAGGCGTACTTGGGTTTCTTGTAAATATGTAACAGCAATGTCCTCTATATATTTGGAAAGTTTGACAGTTGGGTGCGCATGGTGGTAGAGCATAGACTCCCCACGCACCCAGCGCTGTTTACTTGCCTTTTATAAATATTCTTTTATGTTACTAAATTCAGAGGGAGTTGAGACTTCATTTATAACATGATGAGGTTGCATCGTCGGTTGTGAAGGTAAAAGGCAGTCAGTTTTGACTGTAAAAGGCAGTCGGTTTTGACGGTAAGAAGACGTTGGGATTGATGGTAAGAAATTGTAAGAAGTTGGGTTTTTGATGGTAAGAAGTCGTAAGACGTTGTTGGGTTTGACGGTAAGAAGTTGTTGCGTTTCGATGGTAAAAAGGTTGTCGGATTTGATGGTAGGTTTAGTCTGAGTATTAAAGGCTTCCAGCAGTAAGCTCTGCATCTGAAAGACAAAGGGAAGAAATGTCATTCCCTGCTGTGATAGTCTACATGGAACTGTCTGGCTCACTGGTTTTCTTTCCAAAGAGAGAAGTCACAACCCTGTACACGGATTGATCTGCTCTCTGACTACAGGGCTGAACTGACTGGAGAAGGCGGCTTACAAAGCCCTCCCATTAAACGGACTACATTTGAATTCTATGCTAAAATTGGTGAGCTGTACAGAATAGTAGGACAAAGCTACCTGCTTTGATAGCAAATGGTTGCCCTTAGGTAAGTTACAGTCATTTGAAGGTTTGACTGGATGGCATCCTTGTTTTACTAGTGATCAAAGCTGACCAAATCCTAGCCACAGAACAGAAGCGTTCAGAAACTTGCTAGAGAGAGCACTTAGGAATGCAGGAATTTAACTGCTTTAATGCTGCTCTTTCTCTCACGTATCTGCAATTTCCTTAAATCACAAATTGTCACTAGCTATCCTTGTTCATTTATTCAAAGGAACATGATTCCGGTTGAAAAGGCACTCTAACAAGTCCTCCGTTGCTCCTAGTCTGTCCCTAGCTTCTTTGAGAGGTTCAATACAGTAGAAAATTAAAAATAATAAACTAGCAAATAATTAACATGTGGAAGTGGTCGTTTTTCAGATTAGATTCCACCATTCAGAAAATCCTGCTTAAGAGACATTTTTTCTTTGCTTTGAAAGACTGACCTTCCCCAAAAGGAAACTAATTAGTATCTTTAGGCTTGACGAAATACTTGAATTCCTCAATTTAACAGAATTGCTTTGCACAGCCCTCCTATCCTGCTTACCTTGCAAGCAGTGTATCCAAGTGGGGTGGGTACTGCTGTATTTATCAACGAACATCTCTTTCACGTATATAGCCCAGGGATCCCCATGCCCCGCACTTGTGTAATGCATGCAAGACGTTGACATTCTTCCTCTACTTTGGACTGGTTTAGAGAAAACGAGTTCGCCATCTGCTGGCCAGAGAATTCACTGAAGCCCGAAGAGCAGTAGAGCAGAGGCATTTTCTTCTGTGCTCTTCCTGATTTTTCAGCTAGAAGAGATACTTCCAGTCCAGTACACTCAGGATTCTTTTGACATTAGTATCGTAAAAAGTCCATTTTTGCAACACTGGAAATTGAAAGACCTTCGTTCAGTCCCTAATTTTGTTCTTGATAATGGGACAGATTGCATGAATGTTGGCAAGAATGTGTGAACAACCAGCCTCCCCTCCATGTTGTATTTTAAGATGACAACTTCTGGTGCTCCCTGTCTCAGAAAAGAAAAATGCTTGGAAACAATTGCACTTGCTCTTAAGCTTGAAGAAACTTGTCAGTGCCAGAATCTACTGACTCTGGCAATTTACTTCATCATCCAAACTGGGCAAAAGATATGAAAACCTCTTCTGAGATTTTACTTCTCCAAACATTACGTAAAAGGCATTCAGCTGTACAGCAAGAAGCTGAAATAGCTGAAGGTAGTATGTTATTCACATGAATTATTCAGGCAGGTTTTTTTTAGGAAGGCTGCGATTCATTAGAACATTACTAGCCTGTAAGCCTCATGGCATCACCTTCCATCTTGACTGCTAAACCTCCTTGCTCCCTACTATCTTCTTTGCCAAGATACAGCTGTCCACATTTACTTTTCCTACTTGGCTGGACTGAATTTAAGAAGGGAGCTTGCAACTCTTCCTCTTGTTTGCCACTTCATCATCAAACCAGATGAAAACCATTTGCCTTTAACCTCTTTATTTCAGGCCTTCTTTCCTAGTGGTCATTCAAAACTGGGAAAAAAATAGTCTACCAAGTCGGGGTTTTTTTTGATTTGATAATAAATCTGCAGACTGTTAAGTCATCAAGCACTTCAAGACTGTTTGAAATAATCTCGAGATTAATATAAAAGGAATTCCTCAAACACGCTGCGGCCGCTTACCTTTAGTATAGTTGTTGGATGTGATGGAGCTGTATTTCTTGCTTTCGCCTGCACTGGAAGTCTTCCCTTCCTTGTAAGGCTGTTTACTGCTCTCACTTCTGCATTACTGACATGAAGAGCCATCTGGAGGATGGGATTCTTCCTTCTTCTCCCGCGTTATCTTCTGGAAACGAGGATCTAAGTGTTCCAAGGAGCCTTTTGCTTTCCTGGTGTTTCTCCTTTTTCTTCTTTTTCTTCTCCTTTTTCTTCTTTTTCTTACGCTTGCGATTGGCATTGTCAAAGTGAAGTGCACAGAAACACAGATCATGAAGTCTGAAAGAAACATGCAAGTTAAAAAGGGAAAAAAAGATGTGGCACTTGTTGCCTATATGAAACTTGATTTATTTTACCACAGGTGATGATTTGCAGCATGTCAGCTATTTTGTGGTGCTTTGTGCACACGCAACTTACTTTAGATGCAGCAAACTTAAGCCATCAGATTGAAGGACCATAGGTCCTGGTTTGTACACAGATCATTAACAATGGCTAGCTCTGGAATACGTGCAAGCAGAAAAAATCTTTTAACCTAATCTGGAATGGTGTACGGATGTGATTCGAACTATGTGGTCCAAAGCTAGTGCTCTGACACAATTCAGCAAGAGCTTTCCTATCTTCACTGATCAACCTAACAACATGATCCCCAGCCAGCTGATGCTATCTAAATAACTTAGAAACTACCAGGAAAAAAAAAAAAAAAAAAAAAAAAAAAAGGAAGACATGAGAAGCACCCAGAAAAGAATTAGGATAAAAAATGCGGAGTATGCTGGAATCCCTGCTTACTTGGAATCCTTCTCTCCATGTTTATCCTTAGACTTCTTTTTCTTCCAGAACTTGTGATATTTTTGCATTTTTTTCACCACCTAAAAGCTCCTTTTCTATCTTTCTGTCTTTCCTTTCTATTTCACTTTCACTACCTTCTGCACGGGTATATTTTCTTTTTCTGTTTCCTTTTGTTTCATTTTTCTGGCGACAGTTCTCCAAATGAGCTGACACAGGTGGAAGCGCATGTCTTTCACGAGAATGTCTTCTGGAATGTTGCTGAGGTACCGAGCAACGATGCAAGTCTGCTCGGGGTGTGCTAAAGCGACGTACATCTTCCTCTCTCAAGAGGGAACCGTGAGGCCATCCGCTTTTGTAACGATAATGCTTATGTGACCTGCTGTAGTAAGTTGCAGTCGATCTGTCAAAGGCTGCATCGCCGTGAGAGAACTTTCTCTCTCTACTGTCTCCTGTCGCATGAGGTGAATAGTAATCATTGTAATAGCTACATCTTTCCCATCTCCGTGCTTCGTCTCGATAGTATCTTTCTCTGCTCCAACTTCTTTCCCCTTTGGATCGGTAGTATCTATTGCTACCTTGTTCTGATCTTCCTCCACTGCCAGATCTGTACTTTGAATATTTGACTGCTCTTCTGCCATTCTCAGGGCTGTTTCTTTCACGAGGGAAAGATCTGTACCTGCTTCCCTCCCATTACTCCTGCTTGTGACTCTTTTGCTCAACAAATTCCACGCTCTGAGAACACCTCCTCTTGCTGGAAGGACCTGCTTTTTGACTCTCCTTCTCTTCACTAGGAGCATGTTCCCTCTTTCTTCGGTAATGCTCTTTCTCAGTGGTTTTAGTCTTGTCCTTTGCATCTTGGCGTCTATCTGCAATAGCTAAGGAGGAAAGGTTTTTAGAGCTACATTCAGTGTCAGACTTGAGAGAGGAAGTTTGCCGCAATTTCTCACCAGGCTCACAAGACTCTTTGCCGTACAAAACGTTTTCTTCTGAAATGAGGTCACGTTCTTTTGATCTTCTTGGTTTCTTCTTGTCTCCACCGTCATCACATTGGTACTGGGCGAGGTATTCATCATTCCCAGGAGATTTCAGAGGTTCCGCAACACTGCATAAAATAAAAACCCATTTCTCACTTCTGCTGAAGGACGTGAATATTAAGAGTAAAACCTTCCAAAGGCAAACAAACAAACAAAAACCTCCGGACTACAGGAACGCTCGCAAAGATACGCCATTTAGAAACCTCTCCTGTGATTAGGACACCTTCTCCAGCTCCCAGAGAAAGTGTTTTTTCCCCTCTTGCTTCTGAAGCCATTGCACTAAAAAAGCAAACGCATCTGTCTCCTTCCACCTGCTGCTCTGAGAAAAAAGGCATAAGGGCGAGTGGGGAACAGCCAATGTTTCTCCAGACAGTGGAGAAAAAGGGAAAAACATTCTATAAAGGAACACAAGTTCTCCTTGAGGCACCAACCTGCATCAGAGTGATATGCTCAGTGCCGATCATTTGTCATCTGTTCGTGACACTGGACACACAGTATGGAATTGTACTAATTTAAATCCTTCCATTAAGTACTATTAGTAGACAGATAAAACTGTAACGAACTTCCATAAAGTCTTGTCTTAATAAGACTGTGCTCATTTTACCTCATTTCCTCTGACAAGCTGTTAAGCTGGCTGGCTGTGAGGGACTCCGTGATGACTTCTCGATTGACTGAAGGCATAGCTCCAGGCATCTGCAATTAAAACGCACAAGTCAGCAGACAAAAAAATACTATTTGTAGTAGTACTGAGGACTAGTCTTGTCAGAATTTATCCATTAAATGGTAAGCAAGACCGCTGTGAGTTGTATGCATTATCTACACTTCAAAGATAACCCCAACTCACCCCCCAAAATCTACTTTATGAAATTAGGAATTTTTATCTCAGCTGAGCTTAAGTTGACAAGTTCTAATGTAAGCTCAGGTCTGCAAATTCTAATGGGATAATACGACAAAGTCTTACGATCACATTTGTGCTGTGTTTTCTCAGTATTTCACCTGAATTAGGAACACAATAAACACTTCCGGATACATCGTAGGTGAGAAATTCTTGATGGAGCAAATCTATGTTTCAAGCAATCCATTTGTTTTAGAAAAGAACATCTCAGAAGGTTTAACAGGTTCAACTCGGCAAGTGGAATCATCAAGTTTCAGTCCGTTTTCTTTAGATTCATTAACTAACCTAATAGCACCATTTAGTAAATCTGTTTTTGGCAGCTCATGCTGGGATCTTCCTTTGTCAGCATTCTGACAGGAAGAGTTGGAATGCTGCAATGTACGGACTACCTTTCCAACCAAAATTCCATTAGAGGACATTGCATTGCAATTCCTTTGAGATAAGCCCTTTGACTCCTCCTCAGATCTTCCTGAAGATTCTGCACCATAAGGGACTGTGTTATCAGAGCTGAGTTTAGGATTTTCATTCACTGTTGGCTCCACAAAAATTTCATCAGAAACTTTTTTGTTTGTTTGCATTTGCTTCATTTGCATTACCGAATTTGTAATTGTGGATGAAGGAACAGCCTGGTAGAGATCTTCATCCTCCACAGCACTGCTAAGACAGTCAGGCTGTGACACAGTCTGACGAGCAGGCAATTTATTGTGAATACTGATGGTGATCTTCTGTTTTCTTGACGTATCAGTCATTGAAGGCCTGGTAATTGCCTGGTTTTGAACACAGGCCATTGGTGGTGCTGAAGATGGCCTTTTTAGGGTGACACCAGTGGTCTTTGCGTCCTCTTTTATGGATCCATTTCCATTTAAACGGCTTGAATTCTGTATTTAAAAAGAAGAAATTGCAAGATGGATTAACGCAAACACTGCATGTAACATTTTGAAACACAAAACTCTCCTACTGAGTGTTTCTACAAATGGCCTTAACACCTAAAAAGAAAAACACACTGCCCTTTAAGGATAAATGCAAGTCCAATAAGCGTATTCAATTCCTGCTTTTGGTTTACTGCAGATTGGTATCAAATTAACATCATCTTTGAAAACCAGCCAAGCAACTTAACATTACCTGCTGCTATTCCCAAATATATTTATTTTTCCCTTTAAACATACCCTGAAAAGCCTGAAATAATTGTTCTGGTGCTCAGGAATAAGACAATTAGTTTTCCCTGTCTTAGCTAAAGTGACGAGGATAGGAAAAACAAGTCCTCTTTTAAATGATTTGAGGATTAGTACACTCTGCTTAAATTGTCAAAGAGCGTAGCTCTCTGTGCTTTAGAAAGCTGTCTTGGAGGTATAAAGTAATGGAGTCGCATGGCTGCACAATTTAGCAGTAACCACTGTTTGAATGACTCTGGCTGTAGCATGAGGGCTGTGAAGAAAGCTGCAGCGTGGGAAGGAAAACAAAACTAAGATGCCGAAAACCAAACAAAAAACCCCACACCAAACCCCAAACCCACTAGCAGTTTGGTGCCGTTATCTGCCCTCCCGCTTCCCTGAATTACCTTAATCATATGAGGAAGAAGTTGTGAATAATCTTCTCCCCGGATAGCAAGAAAAACACTTGCAAAACAGAAAAATATCAATAACGGGAAAGTAAATCTCTTCTGAACACATTTTAAGATTTGTTATTACCTGATATAAAAAAGTATGTAAGCTTGCTGACCAAGAACTCTTTTAATGTCAGTACGCACTACTTTAGCATCATTCATCTGATACCAAAGTCCATTACCAGCCTGCAAATAAAGACAACGATTTCTTTAGGTGAATTGCACGTTTTCCAAATGAAATCACGGATAGGAACAAAATACACACACGTCAAATAAAAATATAATGAAATCTTTTTCCCTAGAAACAGTAGCTGCTAGTCATGCTTTAATTGGTTTGCCAGCACAACCTTTACCCTGTTAGAAATGCTGTTGACTTCTATCTTTACATAGCATATATAGTGTCCTGAGTGACAGTTGACACCGTGATGTACCAGCACCGCATATAAGGCATAGAGCAGTGGTTCTCCCATTGACTGCGACATGTAGGCTCTCAGGTCCAAATACTCCGGATATTTCACCTCCTAAAGAGACACCAAGAAGATAGAAAAATTATCCCAGAGTACTTCGTGGACTAGCCAGAGAAAAACACTTCCAAAAAACACAGACTAGAATTGATTTCTAGAATATATTTCTAGAATATATTTCTTGATTCACTACAAATAAGTCTTCCCATAAACAATGGTTAAGACTAGAAGTTGCAGAGAACTGTTTCCTGATGAATCAGCCTTCTCAGAGGAAAGCATATGCTTCTTGTCAAGCGGGAACTTTATTGATATTAAGAGAAAGAATAAGCCATAGTCGTTAGTCTACAATTATTGTCTGAAAATATTAACAACTTTCAGCTTTGGGGGATGTCCCATTACACAATGATATAGTTGCATTACAGTGGTAAATATACCTTGTTGATCTTTCCACCTGTGAAATCTGCAAATCTTTTCAGTGATATTGTGAGAACCTGGGAAGAACGGTGTATGGTAAATCTCTTGGACGCAGGAACCATCTTTTTACACCTTAAAACCAAGCAGAGATAAGTGTTTGAAGGCATCTTCTTTTTTCGCCCCCAAAACAAACTCCTTTTAATGTCTCACGCATGCCTATGCTATTTGAATGATATTTACTTGCATAATAGGTTGGTCTTTTTTCTTTTCATAAACCCATGCACTGTGTGTCAGGTTTGTTAATACAGAGAAGAAGGTCAATTTTCCCAACAACTCAGAGCATAGCGGGAACAGGAATCTCTCACGAAAGGGTATTACCAGGTTGGATGGCAAGGTATCATTTCTTGGTCTACAAAAGTGGCTATTTGAACTCCAATCCTGGATACATTCTTTCAGCTTTCAAGGGAAATACAAATACTGAAAGCGGAACGAGAGAGCCTTGGTCCCCAGGACTAGAAATTGCAAATAATCTCCAACATAGGTCGACTATCAACATCAAAAATACAACAGAAGCACATGGTCATTCTACAGGAGGGAGACATTTAACAGTAGGAAGTCTTCATGTACTGAGCTTGTCTGGAAAGACACTGAAACCATCTGCCATCCTTTGAAACAAAATAGTTCAGTTTGACACATTGCCCGCTCCAAGGTAGGACCTACGGCGTAAGCAGTGAAAATTAGCCACTAGCCCAGAGAACAACGGAAACTGGGCAGTTTACATCAAGAAAAATACTGTCGAGAGCTAATAAATAGAAAGAACAAAAGTAGCTCTTTTTGAATTCTGATGGCAAAATACAAGCCAGAGAATTGCAAACCCATAGGGAATGCCTATGAACAAGACTTCCCCCCTCCAAAGAAACAAAAATCCAAGTCTTTTATAAACTTCCACAAAACTTGTAAGTAGATCCAAAGTTTAGAGGTAGTCCAACAGAGTCATGCAACATAGAAAACTGACATCTAGGATTAAGATCTAATCCGTCAAAATCTTACTCGCTACATTTATAGCAATTCTCTCCATCCAGCTCTTCAGGTTTCACAAAGAGTTCCAGAGCTCTGCTAACAGACGAAACCGCCTAGAGCAGCGAGAAAGAAGAGCGTAAAGTCACTGTAATTCAAAATTCCAGAGACATACTAGTAGTTTATAAGAGAATCTTACTAACATACTCAAGCGATCTACTAGGAGCACTGTGAAGAAGGAGGCAGAAAGAGCATGCTCAGCATTGACCTCACCTGGAAGGCATTTGACTTTGGAACAAATACTTTTCCAGTAGCCTAGACAGCATCTATAGTGTGCTTTGTCATCAATACTGGGGACAAATTCATCAGTCTAACAATTAGATGTATATTGAGGTAGAACAACAAAGAAGTATGACAGCATTATCATTTTTGCAGAAAGAGAATTCCTTCCCCTTAAACCCAATGCAAATGTGGAGACTATTTACATGGGTTCCACAGAAGGACAAAGTCCAATCCACTTCCTTAGCACCACCAAGCTCTTATGTTTTAACATTATATGTGGTTTGTTTTTTTAAGTTAAACAAGTTTAATTTAGAAAGTTATGCATGTACTTAAACATCATGAATTATATTTAGAAAACATCTTACCTTTATATCCAAAGTGATATCAAGAAATGCCTCATACGTATCCGAAACTGCTTTGCAATTCAAGCACTTCACTGGAAGCAAAATATAAATGCTTAACATTATGTGAAGGAGACTAACTGTCCAAATTCAAGTTGTTGACAGATACTACTTTAGACAAACTACAGACTGCTTTACTACCGACAAAAGACACAGATCAGTTCTAAGGACAGGAATATTTTTTCAAGTACCTCTCGATCTTAGAAATCCTCCAAATATTTGATGAATGATGGTGGTAGCTTGAGAAGATCTGTCCAATCTGGAAATAAATTATAATCAGACCTCAGAAGATTTAAGGCACAGAGTTAACTCTTCAAAGAGTTTGATGAAAACCAAGGATGATGTAGACTTTCGTTGCTGATAGTAAATAAGGCACTAAAAAGTGCTAGAGATCATTTCTGAGAGTAAATAAAGGACTAGAAGGTGCTAGAGAATGTATGAAAGTGAACTTGTTTATGCTTACTCGGTGCTTCCGTTCAAGCACGCTTCCTGCATAGCATCAACAGTATAGCGCAAGAACTCGTGTGCGTCTTCTTGACTGCCAAAATGGAAATGTTGTCCTATTCCTAAATAAGATGATAGTATTGACCCCATTTAAAAATGAAATCAATCTTGTATTTCTAAAATCTCTCTTCATTTGAGTGTTAAAACCACTTATACACATCAAATAATTATTTGAAGATTACAAGCTATCGAAAAGAAACACATCTGAAGCCACTTACGACTGAGATTACTGATAACATGCGTAGGCTCGATGGCATCAACAGTGCAACGCAGGGCCTGGTTAATGTGAGTCTCCATCGTGCACATCATGCAAAAATCTTGTTCACGACCTGAAGAGTGAAAGAACAAAGCATCCCAGTCCAGCGAAATATCCATAACTACAAACATCTAAGTACAATTTAAACTACAGATACAATATCCACTCTCCTTGCTACATTCTATTCTCCCAAGATGCCAATGTCCCAACAGTCTTGTAACATTTCATTTCACACAACTTTACAGAAGAAAAATATCCACTAAGCCTGTATTCAAATGCATTTTGTGATGAGAAATCTAAAAGACTACTGCAAAGTCGCAGTTGTAAAGGCTGACAGGAATGTGAACTCCACAGGCTGCAAAATGTATTACTCTCCAAAATTACTACTAAATGCATTACTGTCCAATGCACTTCATTATTCCCATGAAGCAATAAATGATCCTTTAATAAACAAACAAACAAACAAACAAATAACTAAATAAATAAAACATGGTGCATTAATTGCACTCCATATGCTATTCGGAGCCCACTGCTAATACGGTGCTCAAAGCCAGCTTCTACAGGTAAAATCAGGCAAATAAGCTTATCTCACAGAATCACTGCTGTTCTTTCACCTTCAGAGCTATCCAACAGATTCAAAATACTGTTAGAAAGTACTCACATGACTGGCTGTGCTCAAGAGAAAGCATGTAATTGGCAAGTGGGGGTGTGTAGGTCAAACACTGCAGAGTAGCATTAAGAAAACATGTGTTGCCAAGATTGTACAGGCCAACTCCAACACTTTGTGTTTCTCGCCAATCCATACAAATCTTCTCAGGTGGAAAAAGAATGCTCTGTGGCGGAGCAATTCCATCATTAACGACTGCAAGAAAGTTAAATTTAAAAAGAGATCTTGTTTGTTTGTTTCTAAGAAAGGTATTTAAAAAAATACTATTCTGCAGGAGCACCTAGAGGAGCTAGCTACAATCCAAACCAGAAAAACTTATTGCAGACAGCTTTAATACCACCAAATTCAAATTGGCTGGTCAACACAATATTTTGGGGAAAAAAACAAACAAACAAACAAACAACTTTAGTCAACCATTTTAATTCTTCTAAGGCAAGGCTAACTGCCATTCTGTTTGTAGCACCTAACACCAAGTTCCTCTCCATCTATAATCTTTAACCTGATTAACTCAACTACTGTTTTTTTCCTTATTATAACTTAAACCACAAACTTAGACTTGAAATTATACGGTAAAAACGTAAAAACTAGGAACTAGGAATAACGGTACCCCTACAGATACCAGATCTTTTCCTGAGCAATGTTATCCTTCAAAAAACCTGTGAAAAATGGAAGCTGTGAATAGCAACAATCAAACACTTTTCTTTGCAAAACAGAAAAGACATGGAGGAATCTGTGCATTACAAAAAGCTCCCCATATTTCTCTGTTGACTGTAAATATATCAAAATTAATTTCTGTAACATCAGTCACTTCAGTTGCCTTAGGGGATTCGCTTTTGAAGTCTTTGTTCACAGTAGTCCCCTTCTCTATCAGTGCAACAAGTAAGAACTGCATTTTCTACTTTTGCTTTGAAGACAATGGAGGCAGGATAAAACGCACACTTACTTAGATCTCTTGGGGCAAAAGCCTTAGATTTTTCAGATGATCTACAGTAAATAGCACCTCCACGTCCTTGGGCCACAGAGACTTGGCTTGAATCTTCTGCAGGCACTATCTGGCCCCAGTTGGCAGTGCGTGACATCAGTATTTTAGGACTTGGTTTCTTGGATTTGCCAGACCGCCTTGAAGAGGGCTTTTTAGGCTTTGAAGATTTGGGCTTCTTAGCTACGGTCATTGTTCACATCTGCAACAGAGACAGAAGTTCTGGCTGACGTAAGAATATCAAGAAGCATTCCAAGAAGAAAAGAGTAACAGAAGTCCTGTCACTTAATCTCAAAGAAACAGCCTTAAGAACTAAATCGCTGGTATGAATGATTTAAAAAGAATCCCCAAACTAAACACACAAAGTGAAAATTTCCATCTAAACTCTATCAGTATTACTTTTCGCTTCTGCAGAACTAGTGGCTGATGCCATTTCTTTCCCTTCCATAGGATTTTAATCCATTACAACTCTGGAGTCTTTTTAATATAAAAATGTAGAAGACATTCTCTGAGGGGAATCAGTTATTTATTGATTTCCGGAGTTGCGCAATTATCTGTTAATTAGTACCTATGATCTAATAGATAATTGTTGCAATTATCTATTGCTGGCATTAGTAACGGAACACTATTACTTCACTGCCTGCGTTTTTCTGTTTCGTCTGCACAAAGGTACCCAGAACTCACTGCTACTTTTCTTCTGTCTTTCCAGGGCTCGCCCTCTACCTCACTGTCTACTGCACCAGTCATGAGGGGTTTGTTGTGATTCTATAATGAGCCTAGCTTTTAAATACACCTTTCATGGGCGTCACTTGGTGATGGCAAGTTAATTTGTGAGGGCTCCTCAGTCTACATCATGCGGTCGCTTTTTCCAGGTGAAAAAGCGGAGCTGTAAGTGGCAGTACACTAAAGCCCTGGCATGCTGAGATCCAAGAGGAGAGATGTTTGGCCCTCCTTTTCACTCCTGGGAACCATATACCTCAAAACCCACAGAGGATGGGCTATATCTCAGAGAAATCTTGGGAAAGGAGAGCATGAAGAGCATGTTTGCAAATTTATTTCTCCCTGGGCTTCTTCTGCTTCTCCAAGAAAGACGAGTTTGAATATAACTTTGGCAGCAGTACTTCTGGTGTTTTACTCCTACCACATTTAAAACTCCTACGAAAAACTGAAAAGTTAGACTAAAAAGCAGCTCTTTCCGTTCTCCTTTCTAAAGTTGCACGCTTTCCTCATGCAAAACAACAGGGGAATGTAAGCTAGAAACGGAAATGCTGAATGTAAAACAAAACAAAACAAACCTCAGCCCTCCAGGACAAAAGCCAATAACTGCTACAAAGTCCTTTTTAAAATGCTGATTAGGTTTCAAGGTGATACCGCTTTAAATGAGCGTAGCTGTGTGTCCATAGGCAGAAGCTGAATAATGACAGGATGAACTTCTATACTTCATGTTTTGTTACTGTCTTACTGTAGCACACAGGGACTTGTTACCTTTAGGGAAACCACTAACCTCATGGAGGGTTTAAAACATAAGCTAGTTTGTTATACCAAAATGACGGAGAGAACAAAGCATAAAGTGCTTTCAGATTTCTAGCACGCCTTGATTGCTGTCCATTAAACTTCAGACACGTTAAACAAAACACAGTAAATAAGAAAACTCCTAGTCCCACAGCTGGCAAATTGTGTGCAGAGGTTGTAATTAGAACTTTTTTGCCTTGACATTTTACATTTAAAATTGATTTTAAATCCATTCTATACACACTTTCCATTCCTGAAAAAACAATACGCAAACCTGACAAATGCATTTACATGAGAAATGAAGTCGTCCTTGTCCGATTGGAAGACTAAGGTGACAGCTCCTGGGCTCAGGGATAAGCTCCGATCTTCACCAGTGACAGCTCCTTTTTTAGGATTGAAAGGGAAAATGTTTCAGCAACACATTGGAAACATACTTAAGGGACGAGAAACAAAATCAAGACTGCAGTGAGAAGGAGAACAGAAAAACAATACTGGGGGGAAAGGAAAGGAAAGGAAAGGAAAGGAAAGGAAAGGAAAGGAAAGGAAAGGAAAGGAAAGGAAAGGAAAAAAGAAAAAAAGGGAAGGGAAGGGAAGGGAAGGGAAGGGAAGGGAAGGGAAGGGAAGGGAAAAAGAAAAAAAGAAAAAAAGAAAAAAAGAAAAAAAGAAAAAAGAAAAAAAGAAAAAAAAAGAAAAAAAGAAAAAAAGAAAAAAAGAAAAAAGAAAAAAAGAAAAAAAAAGAAAAAAAAGAAAAAAAGGGAAGGGAAGGGAAGCAAAGCGAAGCGAAGACCTTGATCTTTATACTGACCAATGAGATAAGCCTTACGCATTTTTAAGTTTATTTTTGACAACTGATTGAGGTGTTACCAGGTATTAAGTACGATTCAAGAGCAAATATTAACACTAGAAAGAAGAAATCCGATCCACCACCACTGTTTCAAAATACATCCATTTCTCATTTGGAGATGACGTCTCTCTGACAAGATAGTAGAAAAACTGTAAATACCGATAGAGCTTCCTCTCCCGATGTTCCATATACATACCGATGCTGTTCCTACACCTACGCTCTGAGCATAAATTTATGTTGACATGAGTATCGGGTGTTACTCCTCTCTTTGTTTGCCTTGAGAGACACACCTCTTGTCCATTGAAAAGTAAATTCAAGATTCCAGATCAGTTAAGACAGTTGCTATCCCCCCATTCAGAGTTCTGCAGCAGCACTCTTCAGATGTGTTTAGCAGTCTCTTTAGAAAATGTTATCACTTAGGACCTGCTTCTCAGTAGGTCCACGTTTGGCCTCCGCTTAGCAGAGAGTCAATCCCAGCTTAAGCTTTCGTACAAGAGCCCCTTCACGAAACGGAGTTGAACCCTGACATAACTGAGTTGAACCTTTAACCTTGAAGCTTCCTTAAAGAAGAAAGCAGCACCCAGGCCAGGAAATAGAAATTAATCGTCACTTTACCCTGAAACGCAGTGGGCTATTCTGTGCTGGCAGGATTGCTGCCGGGCTGGCCGACGAGGCGGCGGGCAGCTCCCCGGGGCCACAGGGCCTGGCACAGGGAGCTGCCGGGGGTCTCCAAGGTCCGGGAACAGCAGCAACAGCGGCAACAGCAGGGACAGAGGGGACAGCAGCGACAGCAGCAGCCACCTCAGCCGGGGCCGTCTCCACAACCGCCACAACGGCCTCGGAACGCTGCCGAACTCGGAGCTCCAGCGTGACGCCTTTTGAACCTGGCCGCGCTGCTCATGGCTAAAACCAGAGCGTTTCCTCCGGCATGTGTTTACTGTCGGTGCCGGATCGGCCCTCACCCCGAGCTCTCCCTGCCGGGAGGGCTTTGGGGTTGGGGTTTCCCTCCCGCCGCCGCCGCGGGCAGGCCCCGCGCGCAAGGGGTCCGCGCTGGGGAGCAGCATCTCACCTACGGCGAGAGACTGAGGGCGCGACATGAAAAAGCCCCGACACGAAAAAGCCACGACATGCGGCCGAGGCGGCGGGGAGACGGCTCTGAGGGAGCTGCCACTTCGCCCCGCCGTCCTCCCGTCCCGGGCCGCCCCGCCGAGCCCCGTGCGCCTCAGGTGCTGCGCTGAGGGGGTGGCTGGCTACTGAGACAGCTGCCCAGGGCACTGCTCATGGCACCGAGCCTGACGGAGGTCAACAAGTGTTGAACAATGCTCTCAGACATCGGGTCTCACTTTGGGGTGGTCCTGTGTGGAGCCACGAGTTGGACTTGGTGATTATTGGGAGTCCTTTCCACCTTGGGATGTTCTCTGATTCTAGGTCAGCAATCCAGTAGCTGATGAGAAGTGTGGAGTCATTCAAAGGGAAGAGAGAGCACAACACTTCTCGTTTGCAGAAGCGGCTATTTGGTAACCAAACCGATGATTCCTTTGCTTCTAGAGCAACTAACAGCAGGGATCCGCTTTACAATAGAGGGAAAAGAGTCGTTGGCATGTCATGTGAAGTAAGCTTCAAATCCCAGAGGATGATTTTGCTGGAACTTTATTCAGCTGAAAACACAGAAGCCTTGCTTCTGCTTGTGTTAGTTACAGCTCCAGTTTACTTTGGTTGGGAGGGAAGGCATTCCAGGCTAATGTGCTGTACCTGTTCCTTCAGCTCATTGTCCATAAACGGAGGAGCAAACGAAATCAGTTTAATCTCATTAAATGCAGCAGACAAAGCGGAGTAGAGGGCGATCTAGCACTTAATTTTTCCTGTAAGCAGGAAACCCAGAACTCAACAACACTTTCCAAATCTTGTCCTGCAGTAAATGACCAGCTGAGTGAAGCTTGCATTTAGAGGATGTGCTCCTACAGTAGACGGAAATAGCTTTTCCTCTTCACAAGTGCAACTGAGTGGTGGACTGGCAGCTACATGGTTAACTAGTTGTGCCAAAGGGGTTGTGTTGAATGCACAGAAAAATATGCAGGAATAAATAAACAGCAGAGGGTTGTCTGTAGGCATGACACTGAGTACAGATGTTGTCTGCAGGTTCGTGCAGAGTGCACCGCGCCAATAAGCACCCAGAGTCGGAATGCACACGAAGGTCTTTTAATTATATAATAACTTATAGAACTCTGCAGAGTCAGGCACTTGGCCATCTTTCGCAAAGCAAGCACACCTCTGACTCGAATCGCCGTCATTTATACACAGGAAACTTGTGAAAACTCTCTCTTTGGCTCCTTTGGATTGGTTATTACAGCTCACCTAACTTATCTCCACTGAGCTTGTGCATTACAGAGGAATACCGGGGGGGAGGGGGAACAGGAGAGGGGGGACACACACCGAATCCCACATTAGCATAGATTAGCATTTTGACAGGTGTGATTTTTAATGTGCTAATGACCCTTAATGAGAAAAAGGTTACTATAGGTCAGTCTGGAGCTCGTGTTCTCCTTCCTGTTTTTTCCCTTTTAGCCCTTCTCTTCCTTGCTTCTGCTAGCTCAAGGCTACCTGTCTCTCTCCTTCTTTATTTTCTCAGCTAAAAGACTGCACAAGCTACAGGCCTCCCTATTTGCTTCAACATTTCCTTGTTTTTGTTTTTGTTTTTTTTTTTCCCAGCTCTGGGACGACACAGGTGTGGTTTGATATTTGCCAGTATAGCTAAAACTCACGCCAGTCTGCTCACGCACAATAAGTAGTAAGATTTAAGGACTGGTTTCATCAGCTTCTTCCTTACTAACATCCTTCTTATGTTTTAGATATGCTGTAGTTAAATCAACACTAAGTTACTACTTGTGGAGTAATCGCCTTAAGCGACTAGGCATCATAAGCACACCTCCATTCCAAAAGCACCCCGCCTCCAAGGTGCAACCACCCCTCACTGAGCACGCCCTCGGAATTTCTCACAGCCTGTACCTTTAAATGCAAGTGAGATCATTTCTACCAAGCACAACCAAGATATGCATGACTAGAGTCACTCAAGCTCCACCTTAAAGATAGAAAATAATACCAATTGGTTTAAGAGAAAGGGGATGTTAGGGAAGATACTATCAGGAAGGATTCCTTCTGACATCACTCGACAGGCTGAGCCTCTCACTCCCCCACCCCCACTCCATTGGGACGCCGTGGGGTAAGATCTGAACGCTTGCTTATACCAGGCGTCTCTGTGGAATCTTAGAAATCTGTAGAGTTTTGATGCTTTTTAATGTCTTAATACCTAGGCTGTGTGCCTGTGCATTTCATGCATGCTAGCTTGCTTTTGCAGACAGTGAATTTATCACTGACAATCCAAAGAACCTGTGTACCTGTCGCCGTAAGAAATTGCACGTAACTGCATTCTTCCTAGCTGTGAGAGTTCTCCTTGAACGCGACTAGAGCAAGGCCGTACTGCGTTGTTGGTGAATCCGTGACCGTGATAGTTCAGCACCCTGAATCTGACGGGACCCGTGACGGTCAATCGGCTACACCCCTTAATGCGACACTACTAGAGGAAGAAGATGACAGGGCTTGCATGCACTGCATTAGGCTTTGCATGTGAAAACACCCCGAAATAATTTCACGTGCATTTAACGTTTTTAAAGTGAAAAAAACAGGAAGGTGTAGTCTCTGTAAGCTACAGCCCTACATAGTTAAGGCATCAGCATTCATTCCTTTGCTTGATAGCAAAGTATGAATATACAGAAGAGTTAAATACTTTCTTTGCATTCTTAAAGGCGATTTTTCAGACTTGGGCTTCAGTTGTTGGAGTTGAAGAGATCAGTAGACATCCTTACTTTTACGTTAAGACCAAAATCTTTATCTAAGATTGTGTTATCTAACGCAACTAAACTCCCACCCCCATATGTTTTTTTTGTAACTTCGGAACGATCTTGCTGCAGTCCTACTCCGATGGTCTTTCAGTAACATGCAGACTGCCGTGGCAGATTCTGTTACAGTGCTTTTCTATTGACAGTGTGCATAACACTCAAGGTAAAGCCCCTCATTTCGCAGTGGGGACATAAAGTGTTTCTTTGGACCCTGCTGCTTCTGTTAGTACTCATTTTTTCACAAACTTGTTGAACCTGAGCCGTGCCTACTGAGCCAACGAATGCTTTGATGACACAGTATTTTTTCAAAGCAGTTTTGCTTCTTGGAGCTACAGAAGCAGCTCTGGCTACGTGATAGGGAATTGTGCTGCATTGGCAAAACCAGACTTAGCTACAGACTTACAACACTTGCTAACTCGATCTATTTCAAATCTCATTTTAACTTTAAAGGACAATCAGTTTTGTGGCTCCTGTCTTACTAATTTGCCTTGTTTTGCATGGAAGGGCAGCCTGTGAATGTTTTGCTTTATTGCATGCTTCAAAAAAAAAGGCTGAGGAAGAGACTGGAGGAACCTTTTCTATTCTATGGACTTTCCCCCGAGAGTGTGGAATTGCAGGCTACTTGGATGAATGTTCGAATATGAGTAAGGGAGCAGACCTCAGCCAAAGGAGGTGGAATCCTTGCTTAATAGCAAGTATCAGTGTGGGGACATCTTTGCTTAACGGGAGCCATTTAAACTCTTCATAGAAACAAAATAAGCTGGACATCTTATGCTTGGAAAGCAGTATGGTTACACAGCTGCTAACATAATGACTTGAGTCTTCTGCTCTGCAACTTCAGGTTTTGTTTTCAAGCAGTGCATACATCAGTTTAAGCTTTGGACAAGGATATTTGCAATGCAAATAGTGATAAACCAGAATCAGCGGCGCTGACGAGTGTAATGGTGAAATGCAGCAAATCAAGTATTCCTGGAGAAATGTGAGATTACAAAACTAGTAAGCCATGAAGCACTTTTGTTGTTGTTGTTGTTGTTGTTTTTTAAATCAATTCTTATATGCTGAAATAGCACCTTCAAGAAAATCTGTTTATCTAGCCAGGTAACGGTGTCTCCCTGTAAACATGAAGGAAATGCCAGGAGCAGCCATAACTCTTTGCTGTCAAAATAAAGAGCAAGTCGAGGCCAACATCATGCCATAGTGCAAAGGCTTGCTAAGAAAGATCATTCTAAGAGGTCTGCAAGAAAAGATGACTTACTTTGTCATAAGTTTGTCAAATAGAATGGACGAGTTAGTAGTCGAGTACCGACTGTGTCCGACTCTACAGCTGCAGCGCAGCTCCAAGTCCCTGTTTTCTCCGTGGACTCGTCTCACAGTTTTTGCACCAGCTCTACTCCTCAATGTTCTGCTGACTGAAATGCAGAAACAAAGTATTTTGAAACAGTGAAGATGGGATTCTCCTTATTTCACCGTTGCTCTTGTAAAATGTAAACAGACAAACAAAAAAGGCACCCTGAAGTGGATTGATTTTTCTTTACATTTCAGATCAGAAGTTGTTGTCACAACCACTGCATTCCACTTCTTTATCGCTCTGCACGTTTAAACTGTCTACTTAAAACTGGGACCTGTAGGGAAATTTTTAAAGAGACTGAAAGCTAGCCAGACAAAAACAAACGTGCAACTTTTGTTCCATGCAGGAGGGAAATCTACTCCAGTTATTTCTGTCTTGGAAAAGTGAGAACAATCAACACCTTTCTCTAAGGTGTTTTCACTCCATTCATGTCAAACTGTATCTAACAGTGCTCAAAACAAACACTATGACATTGCAAGCCTCTTCCTAAGAGGTGTATGTTTGATTACTCTGTTTATGCATGCAGCACTTCCATTTCCTGCATTATGATCTAACAGCTCAAGGAGGTAAGAATCGTTTCAAGAGAAACACCCAAACACCAGATAACTCAAACTCGTGCTTTTTAGAAAAAAGCCTGCCCATTGTTTACCATACAGCAGCCTTTGGCACAGGTTTGTTGCTTGCACTGTCATTAAAAGAGACAAGAGGACAAGGGGAAGGGAAGAGCTACACCACTGTGCTGGTAGGATCACAGCTAAGGTTTACTTTTGTGGTTGCCAGCTATAAAACTAAGTTTGAACTTATCAAGTATCGATTTACTTTGCACAATTAGAACAGTTTGCTTTGTGCCTACCAAGCTGCAATTCACACTGCTCCCTCCCCAAGGAATTCATAAAATCTCCTATTTGCACCTACCTCTCTTCACAGAAAAGTCACTGAGGAGTGAATTCAGATGACTACAGAAGGCTTTGGGGCCAAATGAAAGCGATGGAGTGACCAAGTGCCATCCTCTTCAGTAACCAGCGTAAATAGGTATCCCGGGGACTTACAGCCACTTACCTGTGTTATATTCTTTTTTTCGTTCCAATTTTGGCTTTCTCAACTGCCTACATTAAGAAAGAGGACAGGGCAGAGAAGGGAGAAAAGACTTGTTGTATTAGACCCATCAAGGATGGGAAATTTCACCATGTTTACAAGCCAGTGCTCCATGGTATACAAAGAGAAGCCTGTAGGCCTCACGCAGGATCCACATCCCAAGTCTGTTGCGTGCCATATACACGCGGTTCTGTATGTACCCACATTTCCTAGCTTGCTCATGTTGAATTCTCAAAATTATGAGCAATAGCACCCAAGTGGAAAAGATACATGTCCTGGTTTCAATTAGGACAGAGTTAGTTCTCCTCCTAGTAGTGGGTAGGTTGCTATGTTTTGGCTTAGAATGTGTGAAAGGATGTTTAGAAGAGTGCTGATACCACCCCGATGTTTCAATTGCTGCAGAGCAGTACTTACAACAAGCCAAGGACCTTTCGGTGTCTCACTGTCCTACTAGCGATCAGAATTGGCGCACAGCAACAGCTGCGAGGGGACAGACTCAGGATGGCCGACCCCAACTGGCCAAAGAATTCTATGCCTTATGGCAACACGCTGCACCATGGATAGGGCGGGGCAGCCGGGCTGCTAGGGGTTACGCTGGGCACTGGTCAGCGGGTAGTGAGCAACTGCATTGTACATCACTTGTTTTGTACACATTACTAGTAGCAGTACTATCATCATCATCATCATTATTATTTTCCTGTCTTAATAAACTGTCTTTATCTCAACTCGTGGGCTTCACTTTCCCATTTCTCTCCCCCATTCCAGAGAGGGAGGTGGGAGGGTTGCAGAAGGGCTGTGTGGTGTTTAGCTGCCGGCCGGGTTAAACCACAAGAACACCTCAAAGGGGTTGGGAAAAAAAAACAGGTTTTTTTAGAAAAGTGGGAGACTTTCACTGAGAAGAGGGACTCTAGTTTTAAGGTACTGGTACACCATCAGCATGCTCATAGGCCTCTGCTGATTTTAGCCGGAGGTTTATCAGGCCACAACTCACTGCACATGCTTTCTCTCTTGCTTTTCAATCTACAAATCGAACAGAGATTGAACATATAGAAATACAGTACCTTGAAAAGCATCTTCTCTTGACATTTCCCCTCAGTATCGCCATACTTTCTTCAAAGCTGGAGACTGAACACCGCAGGATGCTTTTGCTCATTGATCTTAAACGGTGTCCGTTGAAACATTCAATACTGGTAGAAGAATAATCCTAGGGAAAGAAGGAAACAAGAATATATTTATGTGAACCACGTAGACTCAGATAAAGAAATTCTGCCTCACGCAAGTTTAATTGACCCTCCTGACTTGGTAGTGGGGCAACTAATGGCAGGCAGACACTGAAACGCTGCTGTGCTCAAGAAAAACCTGGAGAGAAAAAAAAAAAAAAAAAAAAAAAAAAAAAGCTTTCAAAACTAAAGCTTCCCTCTCCCCACCATTTTCTTGTGGATAACTTAAGCTTAATATCCTTGGCAAAAAGATATTGCAGCAAAACCTTTCACATAAACTTAGTGTTTCGTGAAAAACAACAACAAAAACTTTAAATTCAATTGGAATTTTTTTCAATAAATTCAATTGGAATTTAAATTCAAAACTTTAAATTCAATTGAATTTAAATTAAAAAAACTAAACTAATTAATTTAAATTAAAAAAAATTAAATTCAATTGACTGTTCAGAGGAACAGTCAAGCTTGACATTATACATCCTAGAATTAAAATCTAGTTTGAGTTTTTCTCCCATCTCCAGACCTTGCTAAAGATGCTTATTAGGAGCTCTGTCAAAAAAAGTGTAAGGCTTGTTATATCAAAGCTTTGAACCCTTCTTACTGCCCTTGACCTTCTTCACATTGCTACTCCTACAAGGGTGAGTACTATCATTTTTAGTACGGGAGGGAAGCTGTGATATCCTTGAGTGGGGGGTCGTTCTGTTTACAAAATGAAGTTCCAGTAAGAGTACATCAAATGAACCAACTTTCTTTGAACTTTAATTCATCACTATATTGAATGAATGACCTCTGGATTTCTCTCTCCCATTTGGAAGTCAATTTGAAAACAAAATACCTCTGCCATAAAGAGCCAGGCATCAGAGACACCTGTTGCGCCTCAAGAACAGAGAAGGTATTAACGACAAGAGCAGCTGAATAAAATGCAACTTGCCATTAGAAATGGGTGTACTGGCATCTACAGGTGCCGCTGGCATCTCCTCATTTTCATTACTCTCTTCATCTGGTTTCTTGTCTTCAGTAGCAGGGTTCTGCTGTGGTGACTTGGAGCTGTCGCATGGAGCACACGCTGCAGAGGTGCGACCTTGCAAGAAAGAATAGATACCAAAGATCTTTGTCGTGCATTTTCAGTTACAAATGCAGAGACAAGTCTTCAAATCCTTAGCGTTAAACCACGTACCTCTTTTCTCACGAGATTCTTTAATTTGTTCACAAAGTCGTCCAAACTCTGTATCCGTTTCGTTCCTCACCATTGAATATGCAGTGTCTTGCAAAACATAGGCGCTGTGACGATCTGAAATTTTACAGACTTTAACTGAATGTTGTCTACCAACCAATGAAACTGTTTTGATCACAGAAAAAAATTGCTTTCTTCATAGGTTGGTTCCGAAAGGTTCTCTCAGTGAATATTTTCAGCATAACAACATCGAAGTTAATTAAAACAAAAGCACTAGTTCCTTGGGAACACTTATATCACAATTCCATGCCCAAGTAGCAAAATGATAAAATATTTACAGTCTGGACGTCCAAAATCATCTAATCCATCCGAAGTCTATTGTCCGCACACAGCATTTCTCCATCTATACGTTTGACAGATTTTTTAAACTAGGGCTAAAAAGCACATCCTCACCTGTAGATCTTTGATCCGGGTAGTACTCTAAGGCATTGTTACAGATTAGATCGATGTCCTTCAGCTAGTCTCCTGCAGCGAGGTACTGGCATGAGTCAATTTGAGTCAGAACTGTTGAAAGATCCATCGGCTCTTTAATCCTTGTGGCATAGTCAGGTACCTGCAGATCAAATACAAGCATTCAGAGGTTTTCATAACCTTGCACACTGTCTACCAAAATTATTCTGAAAACTTTAAATAAACGACTTCCTAAAAACCCTGAACATTTGCGATGCATCAGAAGTTGCTGAAATTAACCAGTTTGCTTCTCAAAAATGGAAGGGCTCCTTCATTTTTCATTAGAGCGGCTAGGAGAGGACAACAAGAAGTAGGGAGGTCAGAAGCACGTGCATGGTAGAGAAGAAACACTGAGGGTGGGAGATTCATTTCACTTTGCTTCAGAAAATCACAACAGTGAAAGCTGAGCAAGCCATCCGGCATTCTCTTCGTTGTCGACATTGAGGAAAAGGTGCATGAATTGCACCTGTGAAGTACCTATTGCAGGCATCTACTTTAGAATGAGATAACTGGGCTCTGAGGTGCTCATTTCTTCCCTCAGACCAGAAGAGGAGACTAATGATCAGTTCAGATGAGGACATATGTATCTGTCTAGATTTTTCACAGCTCAAGAACCTAGGAGAAAAGGGGAAGAAAAGCCAGTGAATGCCCACAAGAAGAGGACTTTGCTGATCCGCAGGTATATTCAAGTTACATCTGTCTTTGAAATATACGCCCCTAGTTTAGGCTTATCTCATAAATTAAGGAGAAAAAGGCATCTAAGCAGCCAATTGGAGGAAAAAGAAAACACACTGCACTTATGGTTGATTCCTATTGAGGAGTTCCAGATGAAACAGAGAACAGGATCTCAAAACTTATTTTTACAAACTGCTGCTCTTATTCCTGTTCCCACAGGAACTGACAGTCCAATAAAGGGCTTCAGACTTCATTAAAGTAGTCCTGTAAATACTGTTTGTAATTATAAGGAAAGATCTCTGTGCTTTTCAGTGCTGTGACACGCCTACATATCAAAGACTTTTCAAGAGCAAACTGTGTTGGCATTTGGACTGGCTTTTTAGAATGAAACCAGGGCTTTCAGCGAATAATCCCATAAGAGACATTTGAGAGTCAGCAGAAGTAAAAGCACTGCCTCTGCTTCTTGCAAAATCCTTACAGTGCAGCCCTAAAAACAAAGTTGAACCTCACCCAAAACGCTGAGAAATACGAACACTGAGAAGTTACAGACACACACAGATCAGCACTACTTTACCTTCTGTGGGTCAACGGGCTTTGCAAATTCCCTGAAACGTCTGTCAGTGGCAAGTCTGCGAGTAACGTCCCTCAAGAAAATTCTAAGGTCACGCAAGGTATCCTCCTCTTCCTCCTCCAACATCCCTACTTTTGTGGGGATCACTCTTGTGGCTTCTGAGGCTCAGCTGGTGGTGCTACAGGCACGACTTCCAATGTCCAATCAACTTCAATTAATCAGGAAAAATTAGCCAATTTACAGTACTCAAATAAAAGCATATGACAAATTACTGACAGAAAATGACCACCAAAGCAAAGCCCAAAGAGCTAGTAACTTCGATAGGAAAGTTTTAGATGTACTTCTCATATCCTCCTCACCTCTTTTCTTTACAGGAGGCTTAGCCACTTCATTTAGAATTAGGTCCTCAAAAAAAGGCTGCTCTCTCTGCCCTACCAGGCAACTCAATATTGCACACTTCTCCAAATTCCTTATTAAATAATTTTTGGATCTAAAGCAGAAGGACGAGAGACATTTCAGATTTAAGGCCACAAAAAACTCATCTTCTATTCCAAAAAGACGAGTACCTTTTCAAATTAATAATAACCTGAAGAACACAAACTGAAAAAAGTTATCTTCCTGGCCTTAAAAGGCTACATTTTCACAGGCTGGCACGGCAAATTCAAATATCACCTTTAAGAATCACCTGTAGAATTAAAGCTCCGTGAAGGAATTGTACGCTACACTGATAAAGTAATGGCTTTCACCACATCCAACAGCGCCTCCTTTGTATTTACTTGCCTTGCTGCAGCCTTTACTTAGAACCTTTATGGCTATAGAGGGAAGAGAAAGGCTTCAGCAGACAAGTGAGGGCTTTTTGCTGAGTTTTTATTTCTCTCCCAAAAGGTGTCTGAAGTAGCTAGTACCTCTACGTCTTCCTCCATTTTCAAGTTCTAGTATTAAAAGGTAGGTGAGGAATTTCACTACTTATTTTAGAAGGAATTTACAGCCTGTACAAAAACTTCTGTGGGAACTCAAGCACTTTCAAAGCAGTTGATAATAAACACGTCTAGGTAAGACCCGTTCTCTTCCCCCAATGACTGAGACCAAATCATCAGAATGACAACAGCGTGGTCCTGTTTTGGGCACCTTCCCTTAATGTAAACTCTCAGAAGTCAATGAAGTTCTGCACGTACTTTTACTACAGTTTATTTAGGAATACAACTAGAATTCGATTCCAAAGTTACTTTAGCAGAAATTGGAACTCAGCTTTCCAGCTTGGAAAGCTTTGGCCTATATGAAGAAAGAAACTGATTTATTTATTTATTTTTTTAATCAAAGTGTTTCAATTCTCTACTAAATTGCATTATTAGCAGTTTACCCAACATAGCATGGAATGGCAGACTGTCAGAAGAAATCTCTTCAGTAAGAACATCCTCTTGTCATTTCAAGCACTTCATATTCTTGACTGAACCACTTTGTAGCCACCAGAATTATTGTATTAATTTATTATTTGCATGTGTGAGAAGGGGGTGAAAGTCACTTGCTTGACTCAGAAAAAACCTGAAGCAGATGCTTTCACAGTATTCTTTTTCTCTAAGCAAATTTTAAGTGATTTGTTAGGGTGCCTGAGTAATAACAGCATGCATTTAAGAAAGCACAGCATTTTGATGCTGAAAGCATATATAAATTACAAGACACTGAAGAAATAGTAAGAAAAGTATTGACAAATACCTCTTCTGGGAGATCTGAGTGACGTACATCAGACGGAGCAAGCAGCAAAACTGGCGAAAATGCTGGAATGTTACGTAGTAGAGTTAGAAAAGTAAGTTTCAAGGCAGGTCCAGTGTTGTCCCACCATAAATGGATATCTGGGACATAAATTGTGCTTGGTGCTGTCTTCTGAGCATTTCGGATCAGCTAGTGAAAAGGAAAGCTTGGGTAAGAAAACTAAAACATGTAGAATAACCTGTTAATACATAGCTACATAGCCATCTGACTGCCCCATGAAATGAAACTGCGTGAACAGAGTGGCAAGCATCCTTTCACATAAGGAATTTCTCTGTGCACCCTTTCAGATTATCAGTATTCGGAGAACTCTAGTCAGAAGATGGGAAGGATATATTCAGGCAGTGGCTAGACACCGTAGCTATATGGCCACAGCCACAATCATCGCATAACAAAGAAAGGAAATGTCCCTCTTAAGGGACACATCAGTATTCAGTCATGTAACATGTCTGTCCTTA
The DNA here is from genome assembly GCF_965140915.1 of Aythya marila. NCBI lineage: Eukaryota > Metazoa > Chordata > Aves > Anseriformes > Anatidae > Aythya > Aythya marila. The sequence continues at coordinate 6,163,082 of NC_139067.1, read as the reverse complement.
CTTGTATGGCTCTCAAATGTTTCCACTAAAGGTAAAAATATTTTAAGGTAGTGATGCCAAACAAGAAAATGGATTTCCTGCCTAAAAGTAAAAACACCAAATCTGTTCATTTTTTCTAGTTAAAACCACATCACCGTGCAAATGAAGTGTTTTCTGAATGTTAATGCTTTTATTGCACATACTGCAACAGCACAAGTTGTGTACGTCCGTGCGAAAACAAAATAAACAGAAGCCCCAAACCTTGGTTGCCTTACTAATATAATTTAGAAGAAGCCTACAAAAAGTAGCCGACATGCAGTCTGATACAGAGCCATCTACTGGGAGCACACAGTCTTAGGAGGCAATGAGAACTACTTTCTGGATCCCAGTGACATGAGCAGCATTTCTTTCCACAAAGAGATGTTTATTAGCAACACCGCCCAGCTTCCTGAGCTGCTAGCAACAGCCTCACTGTAAAACTGGGTATGGAAAATGTCGACATGTACAACATCCAGATTGTTTGTGGTGCTGTCTAAAACAAAAGGGGATTTTCAGACAGAAGCAAACATCCCAGCACATTAAAACAAGGCCACCTCCATTACCAATGAATTTTGTTCACCTTACTTGCAACTCCATTGATCCTTTACATACAGTCAGTGAATCCGATGAGAAGAAAAAGAAAAAAGGTACCTGTCCACAGATTTCTTCTGGCGGTGCAACGTTTGTAAGCAGAACAGAAAGGTCCAGGGTGTGAACGGGAAACTTCTCCAAAGCGTGCAACACCACGGGTGCCACATAAGAAACCTGGCCGTACCCTTCTTTTCCTACTATTAGCAGACAGGGCTGGCATGATGTTGGTTCACAGAAAGCACTCCTAGAACAGGAGTTAAGAAAACAAGTTTATAAATGAGGTGCTGAATAGACACACAGATGTTCCAAGTAATTTTCCTATAGACTTTCTTTTCCCTCCCCAAATAATCCAAATGGCAGCGGTACATTAAATACATGTAAGATTTCCAGTTAAGTTATTCAGTCATTCCAATTGTTTCACCTTCTTCCCTTGTGTTTCCTATTCTTTACTAAGCCAAGACTGCAAATTAATATCCCTGCAATCTTGCTTTACTTTATTATAAATTTATTATTTATTATATATTTATTATTTACTTTATTATAAATTTATTTTTATTTAAAAATAAATTGGTGAGGAGCATTTGTTTCCCCACTACAATCAGGCTGTACCTCTGCTGGCTTAAATCAAAGATGCTAGAGACTTAGCCTTGCTCTAAAGCACAGAAAATCTTCTGGACAGCACAGCAATAGAAACTGAGAAAAATAACTGATCCAGCTGTGACAATATGATCTAACTTTCCAACTGTGGGCTTGCATGACTTCCATGCTAAAATATCACAAGATTAACACAACTTGGTGGCTTAACAAATAAAGACACCATTCAATTTTTTCTCAAGGTGTTTTAACAAGCCCTTTCTCGGTTTTCTTTCTGCTACATAATTCACTACTGGTTTAACAATCCTGGAAAACAGAAGGGCAAAAGGTGGCAACACAAACCCATAAAGCTGGGGTATTTTTAGCTAAAAGGACAGACAGCACATTTATGTGGTCTTGAGTCTTTCAAAGAATGCCATGGATTAAGTCAACGTGTTCTGGTAGTCTACGGATCACTTTGGCTTACGAAGAGAAGCCTGGGCTTTTCAATTTGGTCATTCAGAGGAACTTCATTACAACTTTAGTCCCTCCACCCTTTCTTCTTGTGAATACCAAGCACCCCTTCAACACACAAACTTGATGTTGCCCCTTCGTCTACCACCCCTCGCACTTTTAACAGCTGGAACTGTTTACAAAGACTCAGCAGACCTGAGAATTTAAACGTAACAGGGATCTATCTTTCTTTACCTGCTGAAACAGAGGCAATTTTTCTCTGGTCCGTCAGGCATTCCATCTTTTAATTCATCTCCAGAAACCAAGGATGCATCGTCATCACTGTCAAACATATCATCTTGTAAAATAGGATTGAAATGGTCTGAAAGGCAAAAGAGGTTTGTTAACTTTCCTGAATAGCCTTTGTCTCTTTCTCTTCCATTAATACAGCTTCTAAATCAGTGCCAAAACCCTTTCTTCATTTGAGAGCACACACTGAAAGCTATTTCCTAGAGTTCAGCCCACCACAGATCTAAGGAGATGGCACGAGGCCCTACAAAGCTGTACTAAGTCCCACTGATGTGTACGTATAAGGTACGCTACTCTTGGTGATTTTTTTCTCCCCCTTAGAATAAAGGAGATTACGAACAATTTCTGCAGTTGCTAAATAGCTAAAATAAAACAAAAACAAACAAGACCATTTCTTTCTGGAGGAGGTTCCCACAATGAAAGCACAGGGATAAAGGATGTGATGGCCACAGAATTCCATTCATCTAGTAAATATCAATGCTAATTGATCTCACGTGTATAGTACGATCCACAAACATTTAAATTAGGAGACTGGTTAAAAATGATGATAGCTAAAACAATATTTAGCTTAGACCACTTATACTTGTATCCTGGTCCTGACATTCTTCAGAAAGGAATTAGAAACATTGACCTAGAAATGCTTCCCCTCCAAAGATCTGAGTTTTGATTTTTTAAAGAAAAATAGGTGCCTTATACTTCAAACCTCAAGTCAACCTCTACAAATGCTAATTATCTTAGCTGCCGTCAGAAGCAGGATGCTTCAGTAGAGAACGCATCGTCCTTTACTGTGTATTGAGTCATTCAGAGCTTCCATTTGGCATTTCAGTTTCGAATCCACAATAAAACCTATGCGTTGTATTCCAGACTTGCCCAAAAAAAAGACATGCACATGGAAATAATAAAATTCTACCACCATTATGTCTGAAAGCTATAAGTTGATTGCACAAACCGCAAGTTTTTGCTTTAGCAGAATTATAAAGAAGTGGATGCTGTGGTTATACCTTGCTGTCGGTCCTTCTTTAGCGCAAGCTGTGCATGCGGGAAGATCTTCTGCACAACTTGTAAAATATTCTCTACTGATCTTTTAAAAAGTGGCTTGAAAATGGGTGATAGTGCTTATACGGGTGAAGCCTTGATCCGGTTTGAAGCTGGAACAACCTTCTTCATAGCCATGAAAAAGTCCTTTGCTTTTATTTTAATAGAATTAACGTCTAGTAGCAACTTCTCCCTACTTGCATTAATCTGAGGATAGCATCGGCGTAGAGAGCACAGCGCAGCTTCAGTACATAAAGATTTGATATCTGCACCACAGTATCCTAACAAACAAAAATCAAACGTTACATCGGTCAAGGCCCAGGTTTACAACATTTAAAGAATTTGTAATGCCAAAACCAAACAGCTTAACAGGGAATTCAAAGTGCTACCGCTCTGCAGGGAAGTTTCATGTTGCTCACTGCCTGATATCCTGCGCTTATGCAGCTGAAGCAGACTCCTCATCAAAAACTATACTCTCGAGGAAGATGCCCCAGAACCATTTAATGTTCTCAGACAACAAGAGGAACGATAACAAAGAGTAAATAGATGAAAGCATCTCACTCAGATTGCTATGAAGGTGTGCCAGCTGCCTCGTTGACTAGTTGTGCAGCAAGGCACAAGAGCATGGGTACTGCCTGGTACAAGCTAAGGTTCTTTACAACTTGGTCACAAGCAAGAATCCGTTTCTGTTTCAGTCTTACCAATGCATTTCTCAGCTAGTTCATCATGCAACATGTCCGGTGGCTGAGGGGTCCAGTCACAAGTATGAATCTTGAAAATTTCTTTTCTAGCCTGGAAGCAAAATCATTGCATTTTAGCTTGTCCCAAGTTTTCCTTAAAAATACCAACAAGAAACAAACAAACCAAAAGGCAAACAAACAGACAAAAAAAAACAGTCCTCCCTCAAAACCCCTCATCTATTAATACACTTTTCTTACTTGCTCAACTTTCAAGTATTTTACAGTTATTTAATATACACTCTGCATTTTCAACCAGGAAATTGAATATTTCTTATTTGTTATACTGAACTTTTTATAGGAACCTACAATGAAAGAAAAGGCATTTATAGCTTCAATAACAAGTTTCCAAACTACGAGACCTAAGGACCCAGAGGAAAATACTGTAATGAAAAATTTATCCAGAAACATTTCTTTGCTGTCCAAAAAACTTCTCTAAAACTTAGCAAGCTTTCATTGGGACAGTCTCATTACTTCATCACATTTGCTTTCCAGTCAGTAAATTCACAGAAAGCACTTCTGGCACAATGCTTCCAATTGCTACAATTACTATAAAGAAGAAAAGAATTATGACTCAAACTACTACCACTGATCCGGGGCACAATCAAATGCAAACACGTCCCCTATTCACTCATAAGTGAAGGATTGAGACCAAAAACACAACTTCATGATGAAAGCGCCCAAGTGGACTAAATAATTAAGCAAACAGGTACAACTTTGGGAATGAAAGGTTTGATTATAGAACTAACTACTTGGTGGTATCATCCTGACCATATATATCCAGTACCAGATTTGCCCTCCATGGAACAACGCAGTGTCTCCACGTGTCACTCTTTTGTTCAAGATGTCAATTATTTTTTTTTCCTATAAAGTTGGACTTTGCCATGGTAGCACTAACGTTGAATTTAAGTTCTCACCTCTTAATTTGGCAAGTTGAAGAGGAACTGTCTGCCAAAGCGTCCTGGTCTTCGTAAAGCAGGATCTATAGAATCCAGTCTGTTGGTAGCTCCGATTACCACGATCTCCCCTCTGTTATCTATGCCATCCATAAGCGTCTGAAGAGTTGCAACAATGGAACTGATAGAAAAATATAATTTTTACTTACTGGTTCAGTAAATTTTGTTACATTCCACATGACTTTTTTGATGCCGGAATAACCTTCTTCCTAGTGGTCATTCAAAACTGGGAAAAAAACAGTCTACCAAGTCGGGGTTTTTTTGATTTGATAATAAATCTGCAGACTGTTAAGTCATCAAGCACTTCAAGACTGTTTGAAATAATCTCTACGTTAATATAAAAGGAGTACTGCACACTTCTGCTCAGGAAGAAAATCACGGAAAATGTCAACTTTGATTTTAGATGTTGAATTTGTTGCAGTGAGATCTTCCTCATCGCACGATTCTATTTGGATTTAAACCATATTATCTATGGAGAGACCAAGATTAGGACAAGAACAGCACAGAGTTCAGCATGAAGCCAATCAGGAGCTCAAGTTTGTATTCTTTGTATTCAACTTTACCCTTCTCTTGCTGGAAGGACCTGCTTTTTGACTCTCCTTCTCTTCACTAGGAGCATGTTCCCTCTTGCATTCGTAATGCTCTTTCTCAGTGGTTTTAGTCTTGTCCTTTGTATCTTGGCATCTCTCTGTAACAGCTGAGGAGGAAAGGTTTTTAGAGCTACATTCAGTGTCAGACTTGAGAGAGGAAGTTTGCCGCAATTTGTCACCAGGCTCACAAGACTCTTTGCCGTACAAAACGGTTTCTTTTGAAATGAGGTCACGTTCTTTTGATCTTCTTGGTTTCTCCTTGTCTCCACCGTCATCACATTGGTACTGGGCGAGGTATTCATCATTCCGAGGAGATTTCGGAGGATCCACGACACTGCACAAAATAAAATCACATTTCTCACTTCTGCTGAAGGACATGAATATTAAGAGTAAAACCTTCCAACGTCGAACAAACAAACAAAAACCTCCGAACTACAGGAACCCTCGCAAAGATATGCCATTTAGAAACCTCTCCTGTGATTAGGACACCTTCTTCAGCTCCCAGAGAAAGTGCTTTTTCCCCTCTTGCTTCTGAAGCCATTGCACTAAAAAAGCAAACGCATCTGTCTCCCTCCACATGCTGCTCTGAATAAGAGCCAGAATATTCAAAGCCACTCTATTTGTTCTCCCCACATAGCCGAAAAAACACCAGTTGAAACAGTTTTCTACCTCTCTCCACGAATTTACATCCACATATCCTATGACTGCAAAAATAGAAGGCGGGGCTCAGGAGAAACAGCCAGTGCTGGAAATGAAAAAAAGCAGCTTGTTTCTTCAGAGTCTTAAGCCTATGCTACTAGGAACAAAACAAAACAAAACAAAACAAGAGGAGAGGAGAACAACAGCGGGAAATTTACCTATTCTCCAGGTGTTCAATTGCAAAGCCTCCTCTGGAGGATCAACAGTTGTGAATTCAGTGTGCTTAGGAGAAATCAGATCTACATCTGAACCACAACTATTTCAGTAGTATCACGAACTTCTGTTACTCTGAAGAAGCAGTCAGCACCGTTTCTATGTTAGGAAAGAGCTGAACAGAGTCTGTTATTCACATCAAGTAGTCAGGCAGGTTTCTTTAGGAAGGCTGGGTTTCACTAGAACATTACTAGCCTGTAAGCCTCATGGCATCACCTTCCATCTTGACTGCTGAACCTCCTTGCTCCCTACTATCTTCTTTGCCAAGATACAGTTGTCCACATTTACTTTTCCTACTTGGCTGGACTGACTTTAAGAAGGGATCTTGCATCTTAGAAAGGGAACAAAAGCCGCTGCCCAGCAGCGTCTGGCTCAGGGAGGAGTGAGAAAGCTCTGTGCAGCCCCCAAGGTCCGTGCAGCAGGAGGCAGGAGGTGCTCCAGGCTCACAGCAGCACTTCCCCTGCGGCCTGTGCAGGGAGAGGCCCCTGGTGGAGCAGGCTGTCCCCCTGCAGCCCATGGGTCCCCCGTGGAGCAGATCTCCACGCTGCAGCCCCCCTGTGGCTGGAGGAGCCCCCGGTGGAGCAGGTGGCTGTGGCCTGGAGGAGGCCGCGGCCTGTGGAGAGCCCCCGCAGGAGCAGGCCCCGGGCTGGACTGGAACAGGCTGTGCTGAGCCTGCTTTGCCCGTGACGCTCCTTGTGGAGTGATCTCCCTGTCCTTCTGGCAGCCCTTGAGCCCTTGCCAGCCTCTTTTCTCCCCTTGGCGTTGGAGGAGGGGCAGGGAGAGAGCGCTTGTGCTGGAGCTCAGCTGCCCAGCTGAGGAAAACCACCACGGCTCTGTCTTGCCGCTGCTGCAACACGCTGGTAGCAGCCAGCACCGTCTGTTCTTCGAGCCTCAGCAAGCCCACAGCATCTTCCGTGAAGGGATCCCTTTCCTTCACGCCTGACAGGCGCCGCCTCCAGAGGCTGAGGGCTTGTGCCCCGTTTGCAAGCGCTTTCTCAGTGCCCCCTTCCCCAGAGACGGATCCCAGCTGCTTGGCTTCACTGCCCTCTGCTGCCAGGCTCCCGCAGCTGCTATCCCAGCAGCGCAGCGAACATGCGGATAGAAGGCTGCATCATCGTGAGTATCCGCACGTTCCCATGTTACATCTTTCATTTCCCTCATTCACAATCGTGTTTTTTGGTCAAGAAAAGTTATCACAAGGAAAAAAAGAATTGTACTTCTCTAATAAGTAGTCTTTGTTGTCCGGCCAGTATCAGTAAAAATCCCTGCTCGCCGGTAACTAGAGCCCTTCATAGACCAGCGGGGGGCAGGGGAAAGGCCTCCTGCCCGGCCGGGCTCCCCTCTGCTGCTCTGAGGGGGAGCAGGCCGTGTCGCGGGCCCTGTGGGTCGGGGTGCCCTTTGGGGAGGGGGGGGGGGTGAAGGCCGCAGGGCCTGGAGGCAGGGCTGGGGGCTGGGGTGTTCCCTCCCCCTGTATCAGCCCCTTCTGGGCCCTGTGAGACGCGGAGCTGCTGCCCGGGGTTAGGCCCAAGGTCTCCTGTCAGGCCCGGGGCCGCCCTTCCCCTCGCCCTGCCCTTCCCTCCCGCTCCTGAGCCCTTCGTCAGGCCTTGCTGGGCCCTCTGTCCGGCTGTCTGTCTGTCCGTCCATCTGACCCTCTGGCCATCTGTCCCACCACCCTGCCCCGTCCCTGCCCTCTCCCTAAGGAAGCAAAGAGTCCCCTGGCTGCCTTCATGGGGGGGGTGGGGGGTAGAGGGGAGGTTCTGCTGAGAAAAAAATGAAAGATTTCCCCCTTAACGGGCGCCTTGCTAGTTCTTTCGAGTTCCAACCTTCTGCCTTCCTTCCATAGCAGTGCCTCTAAGGGGTGCGCTGTAAGGCAGCCCTCATCTGGCGCGTTGCTCCTCCGTTCCCCCAAGGAACTGCCTTCAGGATCTGACTAACTCTGGATGCACCCGGTTGTCACCTTAATTTCTCCTTTAGCTTGCTGAAAACAAGCCGGTTGGGTGACCTTTTGCGTTTCTCGCTTAAAATTTGGATCGAGGAGGTCTGTGTTTCCTTACGCTGATGTCCACGCTGAAGGTGCAGAAGGGTTCCGTGCTGTTGCTTGGGTCAGCCTTGTTGCCAGGTTCGGAATGTTTAGCCTACCGGTGCTTCGGTGCTGTTGGGCTGCACTCAGAGTGTGAGCTCTGGGCGTTATTTCTCAAATACTGCGTTATTTGAGCGTACAGACCCGAGATATTCTGCGGAGAGGTGATTTAAGGCACGTCAGAACCACCGCTGCGGCGTGTGCCAGCGTCGGACGCCCGTTCGAGTGATCGGGTGGAGCAGGTGAATTGAATTTGGTGCTGGGTGGCGAGGTGGTGTTGGGGGAAGAGCTAGGCTAAGGAGAGCTTCCTCTTGCTCTGCCCCTTCCCATCTCCAATGGCCGCTTCCTGGGGAGATGGGTTCGTTGGGAGGTTAACTACAACGTTACAGTGAGGATGAGGAATCAACTTTAGTCCCGTAGGTATTTGCTGCCAGGCCGCAGCGTTGATTTCAGAAATTGTATTTAAAAAAGGGAAAAGAAAGGAAAGATGTATTCTTTAACATACTCTTTTCTCGGAGAGTAGATGGAGGAGCTTCAGCAGTGCCCTTCCTCCGGAAACGATTCCCAGTGTCTGCTCAGACACTGAGGAGGAAAATGGAGGAGAGCCACCCGATAGAAATAAAGGAAAGAAGGGGTCATGGATTAAGGGAAAAGCACTACTTAAAAAATTGGTGCTCTCTAAAAACGGGTTAAGGGTTTGGGACCTGCAGGTGCTGCCTACATCTGTGTGCGTTGCAGTCGTGCCTGTTGCCACTGAGCAAAACGGGGAGAGCTGCTTTGTCGAACGCGGCGTGTTAAAGCACGTGCCACTGCCTGGAAGAAAAGCACGGACTTCCCTCGTGTGGGCCTTCTTCCCTAGCGATCTGTGGTTTACCTGATGGTTTCCCATAAGCTGAGAATGTTTAAAAAAAAAAAATAAAAAATCAAAAACCAACACCAACGTTGAGAGTGGTGAAGCAGATCCTCACGTGGGGACTCAGAATCAGCGGTGACATCACCATGCGAAGCATTGTGTGCGCTTCGGGTTGGGGCTGCTGCGAGCCTCGCAGCGGGGAGGGAGAGCGCATCCGGGGTGCCTCTGTGTCAGCCCTCTGCCCTGGTGGCTTCGTGAGCACTGAGAGTTTGACTCCTGTGTTCCCAGCTTTCGCTTCCGCACCTGTGGTGTGGCAGAGCCAGCGAGCTGCTTGCTCAGCTGGAGGAGGAAGAGGAGTGACCTCAACATTGCCGAGGTAAAGCACAATTACTGAAAAGATTTGGCAAAGATGTGGGTTTTACCAGCGCGGCTGCTGCAGCTGCAGCAGATCCTGGAGCATTGGAGAAGATAGAGAGGGTTTTCTTCATGAAAAGAATGCTGTTAAAAGTGTTTTCATGCCAGAAATTAGGATAAACGCCTCTGTTGTTTGACATCCTCTATTGAGCTGGCACATTGGCATTACAGCGTACCTGGCACGCTGTTTGTATTAAAAAAAAAAGGTATTTTATTCAGGGCGGGCCAGAAACCTGCCTTGGCACTTGCACATCGCAGCAATGCTTACAGACCCTGCATCCTGGCTGCCAGGCCAGGATCTAAATCCGATGGTGCTGTTGGTAAACTGAAGCTCAGGAAGCGCTTCTGGGTTTTTTTGTCCTTCCATGTGAATTTTTACCCTGTGAAGATGGTGTATTAAGCTATTTTCGTAACAACAAATAGGTTTAAAAGCAGTTTCAGTTTAACATCTACACGCTTGGGTGTTATTAACAGAGCTTTGTATACTGAGCTGGTGCTTGGTAGGAGAAAAACCATCAATCTTACCTGGGAAACCTGGACCCCCTCAGCTACATACTGCTATGAGGAAACTCAGATGTAAGAACACACTTAAATAACACCTCACCAGAGCTGTTGTGCTCCTGACCACCAAAGGCACCTTTTTCCAACACCGTCGTACTGGAAGTTGATGCAGCTGGTTCCATCCGTAACGCGTGACTGTACAGTGCTGTAAAAGAACTATTTTTTCACAGCTTTGGAGAAAGTGAAGCAGAGAAAACCACGCATAACCACTGATACCTGGACCCCAAACTGCCACAGACTGACGGTGATGCCCACTGGATATCTCCTGATACCCTGCTGCCTTCTGACTGCTCCAGCAGAAGTCCCGTTTTAATTAGCCAGCAGGTCCCTCTGAGGGAGGGACTTTGCTAAAACTCCTGCCGTAGGAAGTATCCTACGGGAGCCAAGTTGCTAAACTGATGTGTGGTTTTCCCTTAACCCCCTCACCCCTGACTTTCCAGCTCCTGACAGCACTGCCAACGTGTGCAGTGTCACCGTGTGCCAACTAGGTGCCAGCTGCCATGGTTTATATATTGTAAAATTAGTGATTTGGGACTCGTGAGCACTGAGGAGAGGCTAGCAATTGCTTAAGAGCTTTCCTTGTGTCGCTCTGGGGCAGGGAGATGGGTGAAACATCTTAGGCTTGAAAGTGATTCCCTGCAGAGTGACGTGCTCAGATCTGCACAACAGATCTGTCGTTTTGGTCACCTTATTAGATCCCTGCTTGAGAGGTTGCTTGCAAGAATCGATTCCTCTTCACCTTGATGTGTCAAGCTAAAGACAAATCTGTGCCGAAGCACTGTTTGATCAGACGAGTGCCTCAGTTCAGGATTGTTCTTTGACAGCTACAGAAACAGCAGGACGATCAGCGCCTTCAGGAACAGATGAATTTGATCTTGAGGCTGTCGTAAAACAGGTCCCTGAAGTTTGAAGACTCTTCAAATAGTTTGCGCCAGCAAGGAGCAGCTGTACGTGGCGGCTGCGGTAACTCGGGGCTCCGAGTCTCAGAGAGCGTGTTGACAGGTGACCCCCAGCTGGCTGCTGGAGGAAGCTCTAACCTTTGCCTTCTTGGCTGGCATCTTTGCACTCCTGCTGTCAGTGGGTGTTGAGTGTCCTTCCCGGCAGCCTCAGAACGTGCCCTCAGATGTAGGCAGCGTTTAGCAGCTAGAATTCCCTCAAATAGAAAGAGTACAAATGATGCGTTTTCTGCTTTTGCTTTGGAACTCTTAGCTTGAGGTTTTCCTGCAGGCCATGAGGTTTCTTGCAGCAGCAGGGATGAGTTCTGTTAGCAAGAGGCTGTTCTGTGCTTCGACTGTGGGAAGATGAATGGTTACGTGTGCACCGTTAAATATAACTTGACACCTAGCACACCGCACTTGCAGCCTGTGGGGTGCTTTAACAAGCAGGTAAATCAGCAGAGGCTGTTTTGCAGCCGGGGTGATGCTGGGTGATTAAAAAGCAGGGGCAGAACAAGGAGTTTCTAGTGTTTGTTCTTGCTTGTCATCTGACTCTCCACTTCCACTGTTCTTTAAAAAAACAAACAAACAAACAAACAAAAAAAAACAAGCAAGGGGTAAGCATCTTAACATCTTTATTATAAATGGAAGGCACAAAAGAGGCCAGCAACAGAGACTGTCCAAGAGAAATGCTTTGTGCTTTATAAACAAACAAGGAAGTACCCTTAGGTGGGTGTGATAATCCTCCTCTAATGCGTTTTTGGGGTGCAAAAATAGATTTGTTCCTTTCTTGCTCTTCTCTGCAGGACAAAGGCAGAATAGGCACTGCAAAGTTAGACCAGGGAGGTCAGTTTGTTCCGTACTGAGAAAGACAAGCCTGTAAAACAAACTAGACAGATTTTCTTTGTACTATTCATCTTCCTTCAGCAAAGGCAAAGCTTATGACACTTGTTGGTGTGTATTTCCAGACCCCCAGCTACTGGCACTGTAGCGCATCTCTAATTCTTTGGTACAAAAGGTTCAAAATCTCTTAATGCAAAAATTATACCAGCACCCTGGAGCAAAAAAAAAGAAATCTAAAACCCTTACCAACTTCTATTACAGACCTGCTGAGTGCACCAGAGTTACTCATTTTTATTCAGGCTTTCAGGGGCAACTTCAGTTGGTTTAGCGCTTGGATTGCTCTGTTAGCAGATGTCAGTTTAAAAAAAAAAAAAGCTTTTGAGGTCCTTTTTAAAATGAGACTGCCTTTTTGGAATTTAATCCTTGGTTTTGCTTTCTTCCCATTCCTTAGACCAGATCCATTCAGATTCTGAACAGCATTCCCAGTCTGTTCAGGAAAATGGAAGGCAACAAGCAAAATGATGAGCTCCTTGGGCAGTCAAAAGAGCTAAATCTGGAGAGTGTTTTGAGTCAAACTTCCATGCTAAGGAGCACCAGTAATTGTTAGAAGTAGCTGCAGAGGAACCTGCATGGCACTGGGTGTGTTTCTGAAGGTGCTAAAGGTCCGAAGTGACGATTCCTATCCATACTAAAGAAGAGAAGGAAACCTTGCACTTAACTATTGTTTTTATTCCCTTTGTCCAGCAGTCAAAAGCAGTAACTAATATGAGAACCCAACTTTTCCTCTCTTTATTTTAGATTTGGGAAAATTCCCTGCCAAAAAAATATTTCCTGGAAAATTCACTAGTGTTTGTGTGAGTAAAAGCTTCCAACCTTTTATTATTAATTTGTAAGAACTATTTCATCCACTTTTGTCCAGAAGAGTCAGAAATAATTTGCACAGAAATGTGCAGCGTTTTAATGAAAGGATTCAGAATCACTCTGAATTGAACTTTATCTGGTCTGGTTGCAGGTTTTGTGACATTTAGTGTCTTTAAAAAAAAAAAAATCAAAATTTCTGACTTCATATCAGAAAAAAAGAAAAAAAAATGCTTGTGGCGAAATAAAATCTGTTGCAGCTCTGCTCATCGAAAACTCATTGGCTGTTAAATTGGACCTAAGTCGTCTTCTCTAACCTTTCATGATCCTGCAGCAATGGATGATGATGGATATATGGATTAGGGAACAGCGCGTGATGGCAAACCTGTGGTATTTGCTACAGCGCAGAAAGAAAAACCAAATTGCTTCCAAAAAATCAAACTAATTCAAAATCCTTGGTATCATGCAGCCGTGCCACTGGCAAAGTGAGCATTCCCCTGCCTCTCAAAGCTTGCTGTACCCTTGATCTGCTGTCTTGCTGCTGTTAATTGATTGCAACTCTACGTGTCTGATCAGGGCTACGAGTTGTTCTCGATATGGAGATCATACAACATCTACTGTGCACGCTTGTGTGTATAGATATGTTTATCCTGTATGCATGTACATCCGTATGCGTATTTGTGTGCTGGTCCCCAGATCCCTCATGTTACAAAGCATCGGCCTCGAAGGCATACTCATCAAAATCTTTTGTAGAGCCTCCATTTTTTTCTAGTTCCCTCAAAATGAGAGAATTTTTACGCGCTCTCTGTGTCGAGAAGGCAAAAATTCTGATTTTCACTGTCGCTCTCGCTAACTTTCTCTCACTCCCTCCTCGTGTGTGTATAAACACAGATGTGTGTATGCGTATGCACATCTGTGGATTTAGATGCACTGGTATGTTTTTTGCTGTACAGGTAATAAAGACGGGGAAAGGTTTTTGTGTTTTCTTAATAGGTGAAGAAATCTTGAAGACCAGAGATTGGAAACATGCTGAATTTTAAATTAAAAAAAAAAAAAAAAAAAGTTAAATTGCCCGGCTGTGGAAGATGGAGCCTCATTTTTGCAGCCACTTTGAATCACGAGTTCATCTCTAAATGCGCTGGTTTTTTTTTGTTTTTGTTTTGTTTTGGTTTTGTTTTTTATTTTTTTGAAGAGCTAACTAACCCTGGCTGCATCCAGTCTGAGAGAGCATTCAAATGGACTTGCTTCCTCTCTTAGTTATAAGCTGTTTAAAAGCGCATCCTATGTTTGAATTGTGGATGAGAGGTTCCCTTGGCAAAGTGAGGAGGAAAATTCTTCCTACCCCTTTATTATTAATTCACGGATTCAGTCTTGGTTCGGCCTACAGGAGCAGTTAACTGGAAGCCTTTGAAGATCGATAACTTTGCTGAGGTTGTCCAGGTAGGTGAAATCGAAGACCCACAGGGCCTGGAACGTGCTGTTTAATGCGTCCTAACTGTGTTCTAGAGAAGTTATTTGTAGCCATAGTTGATTATTGACTCGCATGTATCATCAGGTGTTTTTTTAAGGAGTGACTCCGTTTTCAGGCTTCCAGATGTGCTCCAAGTCATATTATTGAGGATGTGGAAGAGAACGCTTGCTGACAAAGCTCCTGGCAGCTTTACAGAACTTTAATATTTAGTTAGTTCATGTAACAGCTGATTTCAAGGCTTTGCTCTCTTTGAGAGACTGATAACTTGATTTGATTAACTGAAGAAAGCTGGAAAAATGTTGGTTCCTCATTATTTTTCACTTGTTACTTTCTTTCGGGTTACTTTTAAAAAGAAGATTTCACTGATCACAAGCCAGTAGAAGACTTTCAGCCCAAGCAAGGGTGAAGACAGCTCTCTCCAAGAGCAGAGGAAGTCCCTGTGGAGAGAACCCGAGCTTGTTAGCAGAACTCGTCGGCATGTCTAAACAAGGAGACGATTGCTACTTCTATTTCTATTCTACCTGTACCAAGGTATGGCTGGCTTTCCTTTGCTTTGCTTTTTTTCCCCCTTTTTTTTCAGGAAGGAGTAGATTAGGAGGAGGAAGCACACTGGTCTTTGGTTAACTTGAGAACCAGATAGATTGTGAATTCAGTTGTAGCACCATTAGGCAGCAGCATGGCCATTTTTGAGGCTGTACTCTATTTTCCTTGTTGGTTTCCTTTTGGTTCCAGGGAGACAAATGTGCCTACCGCCACTGCGAAGCTGCTCTGGGCAATGAGACGGTCTGCAAGCTGTGGCAGGAGGGTCGTTGTTTCAGGAATGTCTGCCGATTCAGACACATGGAAATTGACGTGAGTGCCTAACAATGTGTTCTCAAAATAAATCCACAAAAGCATTTTTCAGTGCCGTAGGTGTACTGATTGTGCTTTTGCAGGATAGATTTGTTTGCTTCAAAATCATACTGGTTTCTGTTACCAAGAGAGGGGGTGGGAGGAAGCAGAGGGAAATAAAATCAATGCCTTAGGTATGTCTTAGCAAGATATTTTTTTATTTTTTTTTATTAGATGCTGACAGTTTTCTCAAGAGATGCAGAATAGCTGTTAAATAGACTGCTAAAACCTGCTGGAGCAGGGGGGTAATAAACAGGCTGTTCTATCCTCATGGGAGCAGGCTTGATAATGAACTATCAGGTCTCTTCTGACCCACAGTCCTTCAGATAACGCTGTTGTAGCTGCCTGGGGTAGGAAGTGGGGAAAGTTAAAGGTGCAGCAGAACTAAGTCTCCAAGAAGTAGTTCTAGACAGGGTTAACCTAGGCAATTTCAGATGTTCTTTTTCCCTCTGAATAAT
This sequence comes from Aythya marila, assembly GCF_965140915.1. Taxonomy (NCBI): domain Eukaryota; kingdom Metazoa; phylum Chordata; class Aves; order Anseriformes; family Anatidae; genus Aythya; species Aythya marila. The sequence continues at coordinate 6,147,544 of NC_139067.1, read as the reverse complement.
CCTAGTATAATCCTAGGTGTATTAGTTTAAGCCACCCTCAACTGATGTCTGAGAGTGTCTGTCTTCTCAAACTGAGTGATGACCAAACTAAATGTGCATAGTGGTTACAGCTTATGCAAACTTTGTGAATATGCCCAGAAATACTACACTTAACTGAGAAACTGACCTTTGGAATGATGTTTCAGCACTGTGTTGTGACAGCTGTCACGATCTGGAGCTGTGCATCTCTTTGCAAGCCTCAGGTGCATGTTATCACGAGCTTTTCTTTCTTTCTGTCTTCAGAAAAAGCGCAGTGAGATTCCTTGCTACTGGGAGAACCAGCCGGGAGGCTGTCAGAAAGCCAACTGTGCTTTTCATCATGCAAAGGGACGTTACATCGATGGACAATTCTTACCACCAAGCAAGAGTGAGTTTAGGTCCTTTTTCTTTAAGCGCTGAAGAATTAATTTTGAGTATTACTTAGTGGGTGCCAATCCTGTAGGGGGCGTCAGGTAACTGTTCATTTGTGAGTGCAGGAAAAGGTCTGCAGTCATAGGTGTACTGCACCGAGTGTACTGCTGGTGTTTGTTTTCTGCTTTCGTGCTCAGCTTCTCTTTGCTTTGTGTGATGTTTGCCTTGCAGTTTGCTTCCTGTTGTTTCCTCTTTTGCTGGGTGGTAGGGAGATGTGGTGTTGTTGGAAGGGAAATCATTGTTCACGGTGTAAGCAGTGATGGGATGGGCAAAAGGAGATGCTGAATTCGTTGTCTGTGCGGGTTATCTGCCTTTGCTACCATCTCTTTGCATTGTGGTCAAAGTTTTAAACTGCCATATTACCGATGATCCTCGTCTTCCTCTAGCTACACTGCCAAGTCCGCCTGAGTCCGCGGACGATGATCTGAAAGTGGCTCAGATGTCACTGCAGCAAAACAAACTTTCTGTCCAGTCAAATCCCTCTCCACAGCTAAGGGGGTGACGAAAGTGGAAAACTCTGAAAATGTCCCAAGCCCTACACACCCTCCAGTTGTAATCAATGCTGCAGATGATGATGAAGATGATGATGGTGAGCATGTTTTGGTTCTTGGAAGGAATTTGTGCTGTAAATGAATGTGTAAATCTTTGGTTCTTGAAGGAATTTGTGCTGTAAATGAATGTGTTAAATCTTTGGTTCTTGAAGGAATTTGTGCTGTAAATGAATGTGTTAAATCTTTGGTTCTTGAAGGAATTTGTGCTGTAAATGAATGTGTTAAATCTTTGGTTCTTGGAAGGAATCTTTGCTGTAAATGAATGTATAAATCAGATGACCTGAGGTCTGACTAGCGATAGGGCAGGCAGTCTGGCCAGGTCACTGGTGGCTTTGTCTGGCAGTCAGTGGACAGAAGCTGAAACGTTGGAGGAAAGCTTAGAACCACTCCTGGCTTTAGCTGGTCTTTTGTGTAAAGTTCTATGTGAAACTAGGAAGGAAATTTCTTTTTTCTGTCTGAAGAGCAATGTGTTGTGTAGTAGTTAAAGCTGCAGAGAGAATCTAGAGTCCTAGATGTTTTGTCCTAGTGTATTCTACTTAGGAGTTCATCAGGTCAGTGTAGCTGTTTAAAAACAAACAAACAAACAAACAAACAAACAAAAAAACAAAACAGCAACAAAGTTTTTTATATGAACCATGGGCTGAAGTGTCACTGCATGAGCTACGTAATCATGACCAACCTGGTCTATGCATAACTGAATCGATTTTTCCCCTTCAGACCAACTTTCTGAGGAAGGAGAAGAAACTAAAACTCCCGTCCAGCATCCAGCTGCGGAAGGCAAAAATGGATTACGGGTGATTTCCACTCGGAAAGGCAGTTCTATTACTACTAAACAAGGTATGCCAGCACCTTAGTAGGATAAATCAGAAGAACTTGACAGTTAAGTCAAAAGCAGCGTGGTGTAAAAACACAACAAAATGTAGGGGTGTTGAATGGAGTCGGTTATTTCCATGATCTCATTTCTGCCATTAATACCATCATGTGCCCATTGGGTCAGAAAGGTGAACTCCTTTTCTTTACTTTTGGAGAACAAAACAGGGCCACAGCATGGAGTTTAAATGGCTGCACGTGCAGCCTTGCAACCACTGTTGATAAGCCATATCTAACGATAGAGGGATCTAATATCGTGTAAATGGATTAAAATATGGATCTAATATCGTGTAAATGGATTAAAATTAAAACTACATTTTGAACCCTGAAGGATGAAAGGAGGGGCAAAATGCCATTGGTTCTATGGCTCTTTCACTTGTGAGGAGTGTTGACAGGCTTTATTCGAAATACTTCAGAAAGTTCCTGAGCGCTAAGAAGCCTGAGGACCTGTGGTCCTCAGTGAGTGCCTCTAAGCCTGTCTCATGAACTGTTTCCTGTTTTCAGAGGGCAATCTGAATTTTGGAATAAAAACACTTGAGGAAATCAAATGGCAGAAGATGAAGGAAAAAAATAAGAGACACGGTGGTGAGTAAATATTCCCTACTTTCTTATCCTGTTCACGGCAGGTGATGGTGACTGGGAGCTGCTTGAGGGACAGACTTCCATTTTTAGCTGGGGGCATAAAGCAACCTGATTCTCAGCCAGCTGGTATTCTAAATGGGAGTTCAAAGGGCAATCAGAGGCAAATTAGTCACCTCTCTTCTTTACATGCTCTGCTTGCTGTATTTTTGACAGTAACAAATCATTTAAAGTTTTTTGTTCTTTGTGATAGTTTTTTATGTTGGGTAAACTTCCTTACGTTTTGGTTGCTCTGAACAGAAGGTTCTTCAAGATCTTCTCTTCGTCCTGTTGATTCTATGATTTTTCCTGCTCCAGAAGAGGAAAATGTCCGGACAGTGGTGAGAACTGTGACAGTGTCTTCCAAGAAAGGTAATAATGAATGCTTTTGTTTTGATTTCATTACTCCTAAACTGGAGGGTTAAGCAATAATTAAAACAATTCACCCATGTTAGCCTTCTGGTGCTGCCTTCTGTTCAAAACGTGCTTTTATGCTTAAAGTCCCTGGTTGTACTGGAAAGATTTGGTGCTCAGGTTAAGTGCAGTGGCAGGAGAAAAAAAAAAAGTGTCAGCATGCCAATAGGGGGGTAACTGAAAAACAGAAGAGTAACGAGAAGAGCGAGCTGTAGAAGCCAGTGCTATATAAGAAGCAATTTCTGAAGCATTAAAGAGGCGTACAGTGGCAGGTGTGGACACAGTATGACAGGAGTTTGTGTATAAATTGTTTAGAGCTGTGCAAATGCCTTTTAAAGGGAAAAAAGTGTGGAAGTACTTTTACTCGTAGACATTCACCTTAGAAAGGAATATTTCTCAGCATTTGCACCTAAGAATATTCTGCTTGCTTATGCAGCTTTGTTCTGCACAAAGTATAGGTGTCAAGCAGACTCAGATTCACTCTCTACTATCTCAGCTGGAATTTGAAGCAAGCACTGAGACTATTAGTATTTTTTTTCCATGTTAATTATAGTTAAAATATGAGTTTATGTGGTTTAGCTGTCAAAACAGTGTCTGACTAGGGTTTTTTGGACATGGGCTAACAGGATAATATTTCTGTTGGCTACTGGTTTCTGTGAAATAGAAAAAAAAATTCCCTTTTGTTTTAGGGGAGGAACCTGTGGTTCGAGTAGATCTTGCTGATAGACAAGGAAAACGGAAAGCCTCCGCGGGTGAGAACTTTTTGCGAGCTGTTACGTAGGTGCTGCCTTCTATATATGACTGCATTAAAGAGTATTTGTGATGTATGAAAGGAAAATACATTGCAGTGGAGATCTGTGTTGATGGCAGAAATGGAAAAAAAAATAAATAAATAAATAAATCATTTAGCAGCTGAAAGGCAATTCTATGAAAATACGCTTGAAAAAGAGAAGCTTATTGTTGACTGTTCTCAAACCTTCCTGCAAAGAAAAGTTCTTACAATATTCCTTGTTTTCTCTGAAGATGATGTAAGCAGCCTTCCAGTGAAGCGCAGCCTTGCTGAAAGGCTGGGGAAGAAGGTAGAGGCTCCGGGAAATGCTGACAAAGCACCCAAGAGAGAGACAGGTACTAAACGGGCATCTGGATTGGATTCCTGGGTTTCGTATTTAGTCTTTCTGTTTGTCCTTTTCCAGTGATGTTTCTTTTTGCATGTTGGCTGAGGTCGTAATCACTGGGATTCAAAGTTACCTTTCCTGTCTTGTTTTGAAATGTGAACCTGAAGTTGACATTATGCAGCCTCCCTAATTCGTTCTTTTTCTGTTTTGCAGTTCGAGTTCCCAAGTCTCTGAAGGACAGGCTGCGATTACCTCCTAAGCAGACCAGTACTGAGAGAGGTAACAGCTAGATATTAAATATGCTTTCTCCTCCTTCCTTTCCACGAACTTGGACTGCTTTCATACATCCCTACAAACTAATTTAAACGAAAACAAAGAACTGACGCCTCTTGCTTGAGTGCTGAAGCTCTTCTGACAGCCACTATCAGAACTCTGGCTCTAGGTGTGTGTTTATTTTCTACTTGTGCCTTGTCGAGGTTTTTAGCTGCTTCTGTGAACCGTTACGTACAATTAGAATAGAACCACTGCCAGGAGCAGGAATTTGAAATGCAGTCTGAAAAAGTAATAAAGTAAAGCAGCATTTCTGTGTAGCAGTTCTCTCTGGATAGGGCTGGTCTTCAAAATACAAGTGGCTCAGAGGAGGAGGAGAATGTTGTTCTAAGGATATTGTTCTAAGATGCATTATTGGGAACGCTTAAGATGAGTTTTCCTTAGTGCTCTGACAAATTTTGGAGACTTAAAATATTGCTGGACTCTCTTTAAATGTTGGTGCTTCTCCTCATTTCTTGATGATGACAGGGAAGGCTGCCAAGCCGATGGGAGAGATCCATGTGAAAACACTGGAGGAAATCCGTCATGAGAAAGCTCTTCAGAGACGCGAAACTCAAGCCAAAGCCGAGGCTGAAGGGCATGGTAAAACTGAAGATTCCAGCGCAAGGGCAAGAGCTGCTCGTGCAGGTCACATCCAAACTTTCTCTGAAGCCTTGTCTGAAAAAAAGAATAATCGCTTGGTAGAAGAGAAGAAAAAAGCAGGAGAATGCCATAGCAAGAGCAAAATTCAGGGTGAGTCCAAGAAGCAGCTCGCTCTGTCCGGGCCCAGCAAAGGGCAGGCGAAGGAGCCGGCAGGAAAAGTCAAGCCAGAAGGAGAAGTGCGTGTTAAAACCTTGGAAGAAATAAAGCGTGAGAAAGCTCTGCGGATGCAGCAGAGTGAAGGAGATGTGCCAGCTCCCTCAGCACAACCCGGACCTGCCCCAGCAGAGCAGAAATCTTTATGGAGCACAAAACTAACAGGTAATAAGATGCTTTAATGCCTGCCCCAGTGAGGTGCTTCCCATATTGAGCAAGTTCAGTTTGCTCAGGATCTGCTTCATGGATAAATGCTGAATGGCTTGCACATTGTAGCCTTTCTCTCTCTCTCTCTCATGGGACACAAGGAAATAAATGCACAAAGGAAACAAGTACCCAGCTTTCTTTATTTCTGCCGTTGACAACACTTTTTTTTGTCTTCTTTTAAAGCACCTGAAAAAGAAGAAAAGAAGGCAGTGGAATTGAACCGGCCTTTTCCTAAACTTTCCTCTGGACCTGATGTACAGGTGAGTCCTTTGTGAAGACACACATACATTCGTACAATTTCTGATAATTCTGACAAGTTTTGTTACTCACCGTGTGCCACCCTCTTGAGTGTGTTCTTACCCTTCAGCAGCTGGTAGGAGCTGCAGTGCAGTCTAAATCCTATCGCCAGCAGCATTTCCAGACAACTCTGTAATCCTCAAACTTGGAATCAGTCTGTTTATACCACAGCAACAAAGAAACCCTGTTAGCACCAGCTGAAATCTACACAGTTAACGTGGAGGGAATTCTTTTTGTTCTTACTGACTTGATCTGTCAGACATGAAGGATTTAATACAGAAGGCCAGAGTTCTGTGTTCAAGGAAATCAATCTGTCAGTGGATACTGTATAGGGGAACTTGTATGACTTTCTGCTGCTTAAAAAGAATGTGATAAATAGATGTACAGCAGAACACCCTAGCTGTTCAAAGAAGCTTGCCATAGTGGATATTGCAGATATGTGAGACTGCGTCCATAGTAAAGCATGGCTCTTGTTACAGGCAGAATTTTATGGAAAAAAACAAACAAACAAACAAACAAAAAAAACCAACATTAACCTGAACGAGATTAATATGCTGTTCCACATCAAGACCATTTTGGAGGGATTGCTGATCAGATTTTCTTAACGAAATCTCCACGGATTTTATTTATTTATTTTTGTCCTATTCATGCACTACTTTTCTTTCCTTCTAGCCCACTCAGCAGAGTGGAACTCGTAAATGTCCAGAGAAGAGCTTTGAAGAGAGACGGTGGGAGAAGTGGCAACAGAGAGAACAACAAGAGAAGCTTCGGCAGGAGGAAGCTGCTGTCAAATCTACTGCTGGCTTCTTTAATACTGAACCAGCAGGGAAAGTGGCAGCTCAATTTCAGGGCCAGGAAGCTAAAAGTAAGTGTTGAAGGTTAAGAGTTACTTAGGTTGTCTTCTGAAATACAGACAGAAGATGACAATTCTCATGCTGTAACTCTGGCTGGGTGCATTTTGCCACGCAGTGCTACGAAGCGAAGGGTGTACTTTCTTTTTCTTAGTTTGTTTCTTTTCCTGCCAACCAGATGTTAGGTAAGGAACGGGAGACTAGAAAATGACACTACAAATGTGGACTTTGTAGAACAACTTAACTGTGGGACATCACTGCAAGGGAGAGGAAGCTGGTACAACAGTTGCATACACTCTTGTCCTACTATAACTGCTGCTTTTTCCTTTCCTAGCGGGAGCAGGACTTTAAATATAAAAGCTGTCTATATTTGTGAACCTAGCTTGCACTTAGGATTGCTATGTGTCTGAGGTTTCCCTTGTCCTGGATTATTATTTACTGTAGCTCTTCGGTTTCTTTGTTCCTTTGTATGGATTGTTGGTAGACAGAGTTTACTATGTGGAAAAGATTCCTGAGAATCCAGGCAATGGCGGTGTAATTGTGCTGGCCAAATGCATTTAACTGTGTAGAAGGACTGTGGAAATGATTAAGAGAACCTGGATTTTTCCTGAGGCAGAGCAAGACTGTATCAGTTCTCTCTTCCTTTTACTCTAGCCAACTTTATGACATCTGCGAAGCCTTCGCGTGGGAAAGTCACTTTCCCCAAGAAGAAGGCACTGAAATGTAAGGCACCTGGGAGTTATCCCTCTGCCATAGCAGCTGTGGAACTACAGACTGCCTTTGATGCTGACATGATGGGACCTCCAGCCAGAAAAGCAGCCATGGTAAGGCCAGGGGCTAATGCAGCGATGGATCCCTTGTTAAATTTCTACCCTCCTCTATTTGAAAAGGTGGAAAACTCAAACGTTCTGCAGGCCTTCTGTTTCCTTTGAAATCCAGTAGCTGTCTCCAGGATGCTTGTAGAACCCTTCTGTATTTATGAGATGAATGGCACTTTTTAACCGGTACTCTGATGCTGTGATTTCTCTGGTGTGGGGGATTTTGTCCATTAATGCCATGTTCTTAAAAGACACCAGATCATGAGTAACCTCCAGGTGAATGTGAACTTTCTTCAGGAGCACCTTGGTTTTGTATTTTGGCCACGACTCCGCAATGCCAGAGGAGAAGCAGTGTGGAGGAAAAAGCTATTAAGGAATCTTTTACCCATGTGTCATAAATACTGTTTTGCTGCTTTCTAGGGTGTTTCAGACGTGCCGGAGCACGTCCCAGCCATCAGACTTGAAGAAAATCCCCAAAACAGGTGACAACCCCAACTTGTTCTTTTTCTTAATCAGTGTATATCCCCAGGGAAACATAAGTTCTGTCACATGTGGGAAAAAATGAGGGTTCTGAGATAATTGAAGCCAAAATCCATCAAAGGAATAAGTCACCTGAAACCACTTTCTAGCAGCTAGCAGGATTGCTTAATTAGGCTTTCTTGAAATGCTGCAAGTCAGCACAGCTTTCCGGTGACTTCTTGGGTTGTCTGAATACCTGAACGAGGATGAGGTGAAGTTCTACTTCCTTGTGAGGTGATAGATGATGAGTAGTGTCCTCTGCCTTTTGGTCCTCAAGAATGCCACCTCAACTCCAGGTGCCCTGGCTTCACAGAAAAACCCCCAGACTGAAAAATGTACCTGGTAACACATCGGGCTCTAAATGTAGCCCTGGGTTGATTGATAACAATCCCTGTGTAAGATTGAAGCGTAGGAGGGCTTGCCTACAGTTTTAAGAGCCGGTTTGCAGGAAAGGGATTGCCCGTTAAGAAATGGCATATCCTGATTGTTCTTTCTTGCTCTCCCAAGACCTGAAGTGCGTCTTGGAAGCCCGGAAAGATTTGAGGAGCAGATGGAGATGGATCTCGAGACCTCGACCTCAGCTTCTTCCCAGCCAGAAGAGGCACGGACACGCCGGCTGAGTTCCACAGGGAACGCGCCCTTATCTGCGGATGAAGATTTTGAGAAGCTACTTTGGGAAATCTCAGGAGGCAGGCTGGAAGCTGAAATCGACTTAGACCCAGGGAAGGACGAGGATGACCTCCTCCTTGAACTCTCCGAGATGATTGACAGTTGAACTGCGTAGTCCTAGGGTATAATTAAAAAAAAAAAACAAAACATTAAAACTGTTCTTCTTGTTGGATACCCCGAGGTGATCCTTTTTCTAACTGAGGCTTTGCAATGAGACTTAAAGCACAGTCCGAAGTGGTAGAAATTGGCAGGATCTGCGCTCAGTTGTCCTAAATTTCCCTGCTGGTCAGAGTTAAGGTCTTGTGCATCCGTTCTGTAACTATAGGTGGTTACCTTCGATATCGAGAGGACAAAGCACTTCTTTTGGCACAGAAAGATCTCCATTGGCACGCCATGGTGGCTGCAAATCGATCTTCTGATGGAGCGATGCTCTGAAGGCTTAAATGTAAATCTTCTTCCTTCCTCCGCCCTTGGCACAACTCGATGTTGGGCACATTGTGAAGCTTCGGTGTTCTGATTTCTCGGACAGTTGATAGCCAAATCCTGGAGTTACTATGTCAACTCTTGACTTTTACTCGTGTATGCCATTGTTTTGACTGTACCCGTGTCAGATGATGAAGCTGTAGGGGTGGGAGGGAGCAGAATCGTTATTCCAGTGTGTTGTGGACCAAACTTGCTGCCAGGAATGGGGGTGGGGGTCAGCCCACCCAGCCTTCCTTTCAATTATCAGGGAGGATCAAATGGTGAAAAGCAGCAGCTCTGCCATGCGGCTCCGCTACCCCCACTCCCTTCTCTTGTGCTATACCAAAGTTCCCCCAGGCTTTGGTTGGTGCTTTTTGCCTGTGTGAGGACTCCGGGGCGAGCAGTCGGGACTCTGCCGCAGTCACGGGGTCGATGAAGGGTTGTTTAAGTGCCTCTTGGTTTTAAAACTTGCTCCCCTGAGCTGCTGGCTCTGCTGCCTGCTACAGCAAATGTTCGGGTGCCATCAGCATCACACTTGGGCGTGGGCACTGACCCTGCGGAGGACAGAGCTGAGATTCGGGTGTATTGTGTACCCTGCCACCAGCCATTGTTTTTTTTCCCCTAGCAGATCAATTTTGAATTATTTTCCGAACTTTTCGCGGCACGGTAGGCTCTTCCCGCTATGATCTGTGAAGCTGTGGGGGCCCTCAGGCATTTGCTGCTGGCAGAGGAAAAGCGCTTGTCGAATTTGTTGTAAATACTTAATGCTTGGACAAAACCACGCGTCTCTGTGTGTGTGTGTGTGTGTGTGCTGTGACGCCCCGGCCCCACCAGGGAAAACCTCCGCCGATGAAACTGCTGCTGGAGCTCACGCAGGCCTTCATCGTGCCGAAGGACTTCACGGGGACTTCTGCCGGCTCAGAAATGGGGGAGAAAAAGCAAAATCAGGAGGAGGAGAGCTCAGAGACTGCGCCCACCTGCCCTCGCTTTCCCTTCACCCCAAGAAGCCCTGTTCTACCATCAGCCTTCGCCTCTTCTGCCTGCGGTGCTGGGAGCAGGAGCGGCGAGGCGGCGGCAGCCATGGCGTACCGCGGGCAGGGCCAGAAGGTGCAGAAGGTGATGGTGCAGCCCATCGTATTCTTCCTGCGGCTGGGGGGTGCCGTGGAGGTGGGTGGGGGGCGGCTCGGACCTCAGGGGGCTCGGATCTGGGGCCCTGGGGGCTCGGCCCGGGCCTTGAGGCCTTGTTGTGGGGCCCTGAGGCCTCGCTGTGGGGTTTGAGGCCTTGTCCCGAGCCCGGAACTGTCATCCCCGTGCTGAGCCCTTAACGCAGCGCCCCAGAGCCTCGTCTTCCGCTACCTTGCTCAAAATACCTTCTATTCCTACATCCAGATCGTTTATAAAAATATTGAAGAGTACCGGCCCTAAAATGGAGCCTTGAGGGACCCCACTGGTGACCGCCCGCCAGCCTGATTCAGCCCCATTTACCATAACCCTTTGGGCCCTGCCCGTTAGCCAATTGCTCACCCATCGTATGATGTTTTTATTTAGCTGTATTGTGGAAATGTCAGATTGCTCATTGAAACTGCCCCTGAGAGTTGCTCCTCGGAGTGTTTGGGAGCTGTCGTGGCTGTGGCTAGCAGGTATTTCTGAACACATGTGAACAAAACAAAAAATTTCTGAACACTTCTGAACAAAAGTGCTCAGTGTTTGTGGCCCGACTTACTCTCCTCCTTCGTTCTGCAGAGGTCGAGGATCCAGGTGTGGCTCTATGAGCAGGTGAACATGCGGATAGAAGGCTGCATCATCGTGAGTATCCGCACGTCCCCATGTTACATCTTTCATTTTGCCTCATTCACAATCGTGTTTTTTGGTCAAGAAAAGTTATCACAAGGAAAAAAAGATTTGTACTTCTCTGCCCTTCCCCTCGCCCTGCCCTTCCCTCCCGCTCCTGAGCCCTTCGTCAGGCCTTGCTGGGCCCTCTGTCCGGCTGTCTGTCCATCCATCCGACCCTCTGGCCATCTGTCCCACCACCCTGCCCCGTCCCTGCCCTCTCCCTAAGGAAGCAAAGAGTCCCCGGTCTGCCTTCATGGGGGGGGGGAGAGGGGAGGTTCTGCTGAGAAAAAAATGAAAGATTTCCCCCTTAACGGGCGCCTTGCTAGTTCTTTCGAGTTCCAACCTTCTGCCTTCCTTCCATAGCAGTGCCTCTAAGGGGTGCGCTGTAAGGCAGCCCTCATCTGGCGCGTTGCTCCTCCGTTCCCCCAAGGAACTGCCTTCAGGATCTGACTAACTCTGGATGCACCCGGTTGTCACCTTAATTTCTCCTTTAGCTTGCTGAAAACAAGCCGGTTGGGTGACCTTTTGCGTTTCTCGCTTAAAATTTGGATCGAGGAGGTCTGTGTTTCCTTACGCTGATGTCCACGCTGAAGGTGCAGAAGGGTTCCGTGCTGTTGCTTGGGTCAGCCTTGTTGCCAGGTTCGGAATGTTTAGCCTACCGGTGCTTCGGTGCTGTTGGGCTGCACTCAGAGTGTGAGCTCTGGGCGTTATTTCTCAAATACTGCGTTATTTGAGCGTACAGACCCGAGATATTCTGCGGAGAGGTGATTTAAGGCACGTCAGAACCACCGCTGTGGCGTGTGCCAGCGTCGGACGCCCGTTCGAGTGATCGGGCGGAGCAGGTGAATTGAATTTGGTGCTGGGTGGCGAGGTGGTGTTGGGGGAAGAGCTAGGCTAAGGAGAGCTTCCTCTTGCTCTGCCCCTTCCCATCTCCAATGGCCGCTTCCTGGGGAGATGGGTTCGTTGGGAGGTTAACTACAACGTTACAGTGAGGATGAGGAATCAACTTTAGTCCCGTAGGTATTTGCTGCCAGGCCGCAGCGTTGATTTCAGAAATTGTATTTAAAAAAGGGAAAAGAAAGGAAAGATGTATTCTTTAACATACTCTCTTTTCTCGGAGAGTAGATGGAGGAGCTTCAGCAGTGCCCTTCCTCTGGAAACGATTCCCAGTGTCTGCTCAGACACTGAGGAGGAAAATGGAGGAGAGCCACCCGATAGAAATAAAGGAAAGAAGGGGTCATGGATTAAGGGAAAAGCACTACTTAAAAAATTGGTGCTCTCTAAAAACGGGTTAAGGGTTTGGGACCTGCAGGTGCTGCCTACATCTGTGTGCGTTGCAGTCGTGCCTGTTGCCACTGAGCAAAACGGGGAGAGCTGCTTTGTCGAACGCGGCGTGTTAAAGCACGTGCCACTGCCTGGAAGAAAAGCACGGACTTCCCTCGTGTGGGCCTTCTTCCCTAGCGATCTGTGGTTTACCTGATGGTTTCCCATAAGCTGAGAATGTTTAAAAAATAAAAATAAAAAATCAAAAACCAACACCAACGTTGAGAGTGGTGAAGCAGATCCTCACGTGGGGACTCAGAATCAGCGGTGACATCACCATGCGAAGCATTGTGTGCGCTTCGGGTTGGGGCTGCTGCGAGCCTCGCAGCGGGGAGGGAGAGCGCATCCGGGGTGCCTCTGTGTCAGCCCTCTGCCCTGGTGGCTTCGTGAGCACTGAGAGTTTGACTCCTGTGTTCCCAGCTTTCGCTTCCGCACCTGTGGTGTGGCAGAGCCAGCGAGCTGCTTGCTCAGCTGGAGGAGGAAGAGGAGTGACCTCAACATTGCCGAGGTAAAGCACAATTACTGAAAAGATTTGGCAAAGATGTGGGTTTTACCAGCGCGGCTGCTGCAGCTGCAGCAGATCCTGGAGCATTGGAGAAGATAGAGAGGGTTTTCTTCATGAAAAGAATGCTGTTAAAAGTGTTTTCATGCCAGAAATTAGGATAAACGCCTCTGTTGTTTGACATCCTCTATTGAGCTGGCACATTGGCATTACAGCGTACCTGGCACGCTGTTTGTATTAAAAAAAAAAGGTATTTTATTCAGGGCGGGCCAGAAACCTGCCTTGGCACTTGCACATCGCAGCAATGCTTACAGACCCTGCATCCTGGCTGCCAGGCCAGGATCTAAATCCGATGGTGCTGTTGGTAAACTGAAGCTCAGGAAGCGCTTCTGGGTTTTTTTGTCCTTCCATGTGAATTTTTACCCTGTGAAGATGGTGTATTAAGCTATTTTCGTAACAACAAATAGGTTTAAAAGCAGTTTCAGTTTAACATCTACACGCTTGGGTGTTATTAACAGAGCTTTGTATACTGAGCTGGTGCTTGGTAGGAGAAAAACCATCAATCTTACCTGGGAAACCTGGACCCCCTCAGCTACATACTGCTATGAGGAAACTCAGATGTAAGAACACACTTAAATAACACCTCACCAGAGCTGTTGTGCTCCTGACCACCAAAGGCACCTTTTTCCAACACCGTCGTACTGGAAGTTGATGCAGCTGGTTCCATCCGTAACGCGTGACTGTACAGTGCTGTAAAAGAACTATTTTTTCACAGCTTTGGAGAAAGTGAAGCAGAGAAAACCACGCATAACCACTGATACCTGGACCCCAAACTGCCACAGACTGACGGTGATGCCCACTGGATATCTCCTGATACCCTGCTGCCTTCTGACTGCTCCAGCAGAAGTCCCGTTTTAATTAGCCAGCAGGTCCCTCTGAGGGAGGGACTTTGCTAAAACTCCTGCCGTAGGAAGTATCCTACGGGAGCCAAGTTGCTAAACTGATGTGTGGTTTTCCCTTAACCCCCTCACCCCTGACTTTCCAGCTCCTGACAGCACTGCCAACGTGTGCAGTGTCACCGTGTGCCAACTAGGTGCCAGCTGCCATGGTTTATATATTGTAAAATTAGTGATTTGGGACTCGTGAGCACTGAGGAGAGGCTAGCAATTGCTTAAGAGCTTTCCTTGTGTCGCTCTGGGGCAGGGAGATGGGTGAAACATCTTAGGCTTGAAAGTGATTCCCTGCAGAGTGACGTGCTCAGATCTGCACAACAGATCTGTCGTTTTGGTCACCTTATTAGATCCCTGCTTGAGAGGTTGCTTGCAAGAATCGATTCCTCTTCACCTTGATGTGTCAAGCTAAAGACAAATCTGTGCCGAAGCACTGTTTGATCAGACGAGTGCCTCAGTTCAGGATTGTTCTTTGACAGCTACAGAAACAGCAGGACGATCAGCGCCTTCAGGAACAGATGAATTTGATCTTGAGGCTGTCGTAAAACAGGTCCCTGAAGTTTGAAGACTCTTCAAATAGTTTGCGCCAGCAAGGAGCAGCTGTACGTGGCGGCTGCGGTAACTCGGGGCTCCGAGTCTCAGAGAGCGTGTTGACAGGTGACCCCCAGCTGGCTGCTGGAGGAAGCTGAGGCAGCATTCAGCTCTAACCTTTGCCTTCTTGGCTGGCATCTTTGCACTCCTGCTGTCAGTGGGTGTTGAGTGTCCTTCCCGGCAGCCTCAGAACGTGCCCTCAGATGTAGGCAGCGTTTAGCAGCTAGAATTCCCTCAAATAGAAAGAGTACAAATGATGCGTTTTCTGCTTTTGCTTTGGAACTCTTAGCTTGAGGTTTTCCTGCAGGCCATGAGGTTTCTTGCAGCAGCAGGGATGAGTTCTGTTAGCAAGAGGCTGTTCTGTGCTTCGACTGTGGGAAGATGAATGGTTACGTGTGCACCGTTAAATATAACTTGACACCTAGCACACCGCACTTGCAGCCTGTGGGGTGCTTTAACAAGCAGGTAAATCAGCAGAGGCTGTTTTGCAGCCGGGGTGATGCTGGGTGATTAAAAAGCAGGGGCAGAACAAGGAGTTTCTAGTGTTTGTTCTTGCTTGTCATCTGACTCTCCACTTCCACTGTTCTTTAAAAAAACAAACAAACAAACAAACAAAAAAAAACAAGCAAGGGGTAAGCATCTTAACATCTTTATTATAAATGGAAGGCACAAAAGAGGCCAGCAACAGAGACTGTCCAAGAGAAATGCTTTGTGCTTTATAAACAAACAAGGAAGTACCCTTAGGTGGGTGTGATAATCCTCCTCTAATGCGTTTTTGGGGTGCAAAAATAGATTTGTTCCTTTCTTGCTCTTCTCTGCAGGACAAAGGCAGAATAGGCACTGCAAAGTTAGACCAGGGAGGTCAGTTTGTTCCGTACTGAGAAAGACAAGCCTGTAAAACAAACTAGACAGACTTTCTTTGTACTATTTATCTTCCGTCAGCAAAGGCAAAGCTTATGACACTTGTTGGTGTGTGTATATATATTTATCCAGTGCTCTCAGAACAAAATTTTGATTTGAAGAGGGCACACAGATCTGATTTTTTTATTCTTTTCCAGTAAATAGTATAATAAGCACTGGTATATTTGTATAAAATCAGAGAAATACAAAACAAAAGACTGAATATTATGTGGTATGCATGACATTAAAATAAAATGGTGGTTTCAAAGCAATATGTACCCTGGTGTGTTTGCCATATACTAGAGTCCAGCTTAAAGTGCACGTGATGTGTATAGCATTTTGATATTAATCTCTATGTACAATGTTTCGCATGTAATTTATATGGTTCTGGGGAGAAAAAAAACAAAGAAAAAAAAAAAAAAAAAAACAGTAACCATAGATCCACCCAAAAACCACCCTAAACCTACCTGATGTTCTCCAAATTCCACAATTTACCCTTTTCCATCATGATGACCACGGAAAACCCAACGAAACCCAATGGCGACCCCAAAACACGTCAAAAACACCCCAAAGAAAAACGACATCACCCCCAAAACTGGAAGAAAATCCCCAAAAAGCACGGATCCAATCCAAAAACCACCCTAAACTTACGTGATGTTCTCCAAATCCCAAAGTCCACTCCCAACCACCATAAAATCCATTAGGATCTCAACGAAACACAACGGAAACCCCAAAACACATCAAAAACACCCCAAAAGTAAACTGGATCAGAAGAAAAAACGTGATTTAACCCCCCAAAACCCTTAAACCTACCTGATGTTCTCCTAAATGTACAATCCACTCCCAACCACCAGAAAACCCAATGGAAACCCAACAAAACCCAACGGAGACGCCAAAACACGTCAAAAACACAACAAAAATAAACAGGATCACACCAAAAAGGAAAGAAAACCACAAAAGCCATAGATCCACCCCAAAAGTCCCCCTAAACCTACCTGATGTTCTCCAAAACCCACAGTTTACCCTTTTTCACCATGATGACCAACAAGAACCACACTAAAACCCAACGAAGACGCCAAAACACGTCAAAAACACACCAAACAAGAACGGGATCAGAAGAAAAAACACCAAAAACTATGAATTTCCCCCCAAAACCACACTAAACTCACCTGATCTTCTCCAAAACCCACAATCCACACCCATTTAAATTAACGACCAACGAGAAGCCAACGAAACCCAACGGAGACCCCAAAACACGTCAAAAACACCCCAAACAAGAATGGGATCACCCCCAAAACTGGAAGAAAACCCCTCAAAACCATAGATCCACCTCAAAACCACGCTAAACCTACCTGATGTTCTCGAAAACCCACAATTTACACTTTTCCGCCATGATGACCAGGGAAAACCCAACGAAACCTAACGGAGACCCCAAAACACGTCAAAAACACCGCAAACACGAATGGGATCACCCAAAAAATGAAAGAAAACCCCCCAAACCATAGATCAACCAAAAAAGCACTCTAAACCTACCTGATCTTCTGCAAAACCCACAATTTAAACTTTTCCACCATGATGACCAAGGAAAACCTAACGAAACACAACAGAGACCCCAAAACACGTCAAAAACACCCCAGAAAGGAACAGGATCACCCCCAAAAACGAAAGAAAACCCCCAAAACCATAGATCCACCCCAAAACCACTCTAAACCTACCTGATGTTCTCCAAAACCCACAATTTACCCTTTTCCACCACGATGAACAGGGAAAACACAACAAAACCCAACGGAGATCCCAAAATATGTCAAAACCACCCCAAACAAGGACGGGATCACCCCCAAAACTAGAAAAAAATCTCCAAAAAGCACGGATCCAACCCCGAAACCACTCTAAACTCACCTGATCTTCTCCAAAACGCACAATCCACACCCATTTAAATTAACGACCAACGAGAAGCCAACGAAACCCAACGGAGACCCCAAAACACGTCAAAAACACCCCAAACAAGAACGGGATCACCCCCAAAACTGGAAGAAAACCCCTCAAAACCATAGATGCACCTCAAAACCACCCTAAACCTACCTGATGTTCTCCAAAACCCACAATTTACACTTTTCCACCATGATGACCACGGAAAACCAAACAAAACCTAACGGAGACCCCAAAACACGTCTAAAACACCCCAAAAAAGAACGGGATCAGAAGAAAAAACACCAAAAACTATGAATTTCCCCCCAAAACCACACTAAACTCACATGATCTTCTCCAAAACCCACAATCCACTCCCATTTACCTTAACGTCAAACGAGAACCCAATGAAACCCAACAGAGACCGCAAAACATTTCAAAAACACCTCAAAAAAGAAAGGGATCACCCCAAAAAAAAGTGAAGAAAACCCCAAATACCAAGAATCCACCCCCAAAGTCCCCCCAAACCTACCTGATGTTCTCCAAAACCCGCAACTTACTCTTTTCCACCATGATGACCACGGAAAACAAAACGAAACCCAACGGAGACTCCAAAACACGTCAAAAACACCCAAACAAGAACGGGATCAACAACAAAACTGGAAGAAAATCCCCCAAAACCATAGATCCACCCCAAAACCACCCTAAACCTACCTGATCTTCTCCAAAACCCACAATTTACACTTTTCCACCATGATGACCATGGAAAACCCAACGAAACCCAACGGAGACCCCAAAAAACGACAAAAACACCCCAAACAAGAACGGGATCACCCCCAAAACTGGAAGAAAATCCCCAAAAAGCACGGATCCAACCCCCAAACCACCCTAAACTCACCTGCTCTTCTGCAAAACCCACCATCCACTCCCATTTAACTTAACGACCAACGAGAACCTAACGAAACACAACAGAGACCGAAAAACACGCCAAAAACACCCAAAAAAGAACAGAATTAACCCAAAAAAATAGAACAAAATGCCAAATACCACATATCCTCCCGAAAAGCACCCTAAACCTACCTGATGTTCTCCAAAACCCACAACTTACTCTTTTCCACTAGGATGACCACGGAAAACCCAATGAAACCCAACGGAGACCCCAAAACACGTCAAAAACACCCCAAAAAAGAACGGGATCAGAAGAAAAAACACCAAAAACTATGAATTTCCCCCCAACACCACACTAAACACACATGATCTTCTCCAAAACCCACAATCCGCTCCCATTTACCTTAACGTCAATCGAGAACCCAATGAAACCCAACGGAGACCGCAAAGCACGTCAAAAAAACACCAAAAAAGAAAGGGATCACCCCCAAAAAAGAGAAGAAAACCCCAAATACAAAGAATCCACCCCCAAAGTCCCCCCAAACCTACCTGATGTTCTCCAAAACCCGCAACTTACCCTTTTCCACCATGATGACCACGGAAAACCAAAAGAAACCCAACGGAGACCCCAAAACACGTCAAAACCACCGCAAACATGAATGGGATCACCCAAAAACTGGAAGAAAACCCCTCAAAACCATAGATCCACCTCAAAACCACCCTAAACCTACCTGATGTTCTCCAAAACCCACAATTTACCCTTTTCCACCATGATGACCATGGAACACCCAACGAAACGCAACAGAGACAGCAAAACACGTCAAAACCACCGCAAACACGAATGGGATCACCCAAAAAATGGAAGAAAACCCCTCAAAACCATAGATCCACCTCAAAACCACCCTAAACCTACCTGATGTTCTCCAAAACCCACAATTTACCCTTTTCCACCACGATGAACACGGAAAACCCAACGAAACCCAACGGAGACCCCAAAACACGTCTAAAACACCCCAAAAAAGAATGGGATCAGAAGAAAAAACACCAAAACCTATGAATTTCCCCCGCAAACCGCCGTAAACTAACCTGATCTTCTCCAAAACCCGCAATCCACTCCCATTTACCTTGACGACCAACGAGAACCTAACGAAACCCAACAGAGACCGCAAAACACGCCAAAAACACCCAAAAAAGAACAGAAATAACCCCAAAAATAGAACAAAATGCCAAATACCACCTATCCTGCCGAAAAGCACCCTAAACCTACCTGATGTTCTCCAAAACCCACAACTTACTCTTTTCCACTAGGATGACCACGGAAAACCAAACGAAACCCAACGGAGACCCCAAAACATGTCAAAAACACCCAAACAAGAACGGGATCACCCCCAAAACTGGAAGAAAACCCCTCAAAACCATAGTTCCACCTCAAAACCACCCTAAACCTACCTGATCTTCTCCAAAACCCACAATTTACCCTTTTCCACCACGATGACCAGGGAAAACCCAACGAAACCCAACGGAGACCCCAAAAAACGACAAAAACACCCCAAACAAGAACGGGATCACCCCCAAAACTGGAAGGAAACCCCTCAAAACCATAGTTCCACCTCAAAACCACCCTAAACCTACCTGATGTTCTCCAAAACCCACAATTTACCCTTTTCCACCATGATGACCAGGGAAAACCCAACGAATCCCAACGGAGACCCCAAAACACGTCAAAACCACTGCAAACACGAATGGGATCACCCAAAAAATGGAAGAAAATCCCCCAAAACCGTAGATCCACTCCAAAACCACCCTAAACCTACCTGATGTTCTCCAAAACCCACAATTTACCCTTTTCCACCATGATGACCATGGAAAACCCAACGAAACCCAACAGAGACCCCAAAAAACGACAAAAACACCCCAAACAAGAACGGGATCACCCCCAAAACTGGAAGAAAATCCCCAAAAAGCACGGATCCAACCCCCAAACCACCCTAAACTCACCTGATCTTCTGCAAAACCCACCATCCACTCCCATTTAACTTAACGACCAACGAGAACCCAACAGAGACCCCAAAACACGGCAAAAACACCCCAAACAAGAACCGGATCACACCCAAAAACGAAAGAAAACCCCCAAAACCATAGATCCACCCCAAAACCACTCTAAACCTACCTGATGTTCTCCAAAACCCACAATTTACCCTTTTCCACTAGGATGACCACGGAAAACCAAACGAAACCCAACAGAGACCACAAAACACGTCAAAAACACCCAAACAAGAACAGGATCAACAACAAAACTGGAAGAAAATCCCCCAAAACCATAGATCCACCCCAAAACCACCCTAAACCTACCTGATCTTCTCCAAAACCAACAATTTACACTTTTCCGCCATGATGACCATGGAAAACCCAACGAAACCCAACGGAGACCCCAAAAAACGACAAAAACACCCCAAACAAGAACGGGATCACCCCCAAAACTTGAAGAAAACCCCTCAAAACCATAGATCCACCTCAAAACAACCCTAAACCTACCTGATGTTCTCCAAAACCAGCAATTTACCCTTTTCCACCATGATGACCACGGAAAACCCAACGAAACCCAACGGAGACCCCAAAAGCGACAAAAACACCCCAAACAAGAACGGGATCACCCCCAAAACTGGAAGGAAAAACATTTAAGAGCAAAAATAGGATACACAAGATACACAAGATACACCGGGCACAAGATACAGAAGATACATTAGGCACCACCACTCAAACTTGGACAAAACAGCACTTCTTTTCAGTCTGTCAAGCACTTCGTTCGTCTCTGCCCACTCCCCTTGCGGAGAGTACGGAACAACGGATCGGAACTCTGCAATCGCTATGCAGAACGCTGCGTCTCACTCACACAGCACAATCGCACACGGAGGCCTCCAGCACATCTCATTCATACCACAGGAATATAATTTAGAGTGATAACCAACCAAACAAGTATTGTCTCTGACTGTGTTCTTCGTGAAGTGACTTGTAACACTTTGTTGCAAAGCCTTACACAAACACTTTCGACACAAAATACTTACAATATGCAAATATTACAGTATACAAAATGTCAACACAAAATACATACATAAAAACACATACAATTATTAACACTCCAGTTAGTATCCCTCCAGCAGCCGAAAACGTACCGTTTGTCTGCAGTTTCAGGAGATCTTTGCTCCTGCGGTGAGCAGCTGAGAGTGGAGTCCCCTCCGAGCAAAAATGCTCAGGGTGCACCTAGGGGCGTCCGCGCCGCAGCCGATCCCGCAGCCGAGCAGACTGTCTCCTGCCTGGCTCACCAAAATGACTCACAGAAAGCTGACTCCACAATAAGTAAGATTGTAAAGTAGGTATGTTTACTCAGTTCCATGCAGCACGGGGCGGGTAGTCCCACCAAGGTCATGCACGCCTTAAGTGGCAAATTGCTTTAGTAAAGAGTTACATATACATGAACATTCCTATACATATACATATTCCTAACCTGTCCCTTTGTGAACAGTTCTCCTTATCTCAGACCCCTTGATTAAAGTCCGAACCGTGAGGTTGTTTTTGATCTGGTTCTCGGGGTCCGAGAGGCTCCTGTTATCTGGTGGTATAAGTGCAGCACAGGCACAAATGTAGCACATATTCGTTCTTAATCAATTGCTCTCTAATTTCTAATTCCAATGTTTCAGCTTGCTCTTTTCTGGATCCACCGGTATTCTACTATTAATGTTCAAAGCCTGACAGACCCCGTCCTCCGTGGATCAAAATACATGGGGTCTTAAGGGTTCTTTTGGTCATTCTATCTTATAGTACTGGATCATTTTCAATTTACTCTTTAATTTTCTGGGTCCCCTACAGTTCCAATTTCTAATCATTATGCATAATGGACTTTTCGGTCATATTTCTGGTAATTTGCTCCCTTTCTGGTCCTTGGTCTTCGATTTTATCTGACCCATCCGGGAATTTTACTAGTGGCAAGTCCCACAGCCCTTCGTTGCCCACAGGGAGAGTGTCTTGCAGGGGGTTTAGGACCTATTAATCATCCACGTATCACTCCATTCACCGGCCCAGCGCCCCCAACAGGAGATTTGAACCAGTGAGAAAACAAAAAGACCTGTTTTTGTTTTTGTTTTTTTTCTTCACGTCTAGTTCTTCTATGGGGTGTTTTTGACATGTTTTGGGGTCTCTGTTGGGTTTTGTTGGGTTCTTGTTGGTCATTATGTTAAATGGGAGTGGATTGTGGGTTTCGGAAAACATCAGGTAGGTTTAGGGTGGTTTTGTGATTGGATCTATGGTATTGGTGGACTTTCTTCCAGTTTTTTGGGTGATCCCGTTCTTGTTTGGTCTGTTTTTGACGTGTTTTGGGGTCTCCGTTGGGTTTTGTTGGGTTTTCCGTGGTCATCATGGTGGAAAAGGGTAAATTGCTGGTTTTGGAGAACATCAGGTAGGCTTAGGGTGGTTTTGGGGTGTATCTATGGTTTTGGGGGATTTTCTTCCAGTTTTGGGGGTGATGCCGTTCTTGTTTGGGGTGTTTTTGACGTGTTTTGGGGTCTCCATTAGGTTTTGTTGGGTTCTCGTTTGTCATTATGTTAAATAGGAGTGGATTGTGGGTTTTGCAGAACATCAGGTATGTTTAAGGCGTTTTTTAGGGTTAAATCATGGCTTTTTTTTTTTTTTTTTTTTTAGGATCTGGTTTCATTTTGGTGTGTTTTTGACGTGTTTGGGGGTCTCCGTTGGGTTTCGTTGGGTTTTCCGTGGTCATCATGGTGGAAAAGGGTAAATTGCGGGTTTTGGAGAACTTCAGGTAGGTTTAGGGGGACTTTTCGCGTGGATTCATGGTATTTGGGCTTTTCTTCTTTTTTGGAGAGTGATCCTCTCCTTTCTTCAGGTGATTTTGAAGTGTTTTGGTGTTTCCGTTGCGTTTCGTTGAGTTCCTAATGCGTTTTATGGTGGTTGGGAGTGTGCTTTGGGATTAGGAGAACATCAGGTAGGTTTAGGGTGTCTTTGGGTTGGATCTATGGTATTTGGGGTTTTCTTCTAATTTTTGGCGTGATCCTGTTCTTTTTTGGTGTGTTTTGGACGTGTTTTGGGGTCTCCGTTGGGTTTTGTTGTGTTCTTGTTGGTCATTATGTTAAATAGGTGTGGATTGTGGGTCTTGGAGAACATCAGGAAGGTTTTAGTTTTTTTGGGGGTTATATCATGGCGGTTTTTTTTGTTTGTTTGTTTTTTTGTTTTTAGGATCTGGGTTGATTTTGGGGTTGTTTAGGGTGGTTTTGGGGTGGATCTTTGGTTTTGGGGGATTTTCTTCCAGTTTTGGGGGTGATACCGATATTTTTTGGAGTGTTTTTGACGTGTTTTGGGGTCTCCATTAGGTTTTGTTGGGTTCTTGTTTGTCGTAATGTTAAATAGGAGTGGATTGTGGGTTTTGGAGAACATCAGATAGGTTTAAGGGTCTTTTTAGGGGTAAAACATGGCTTTTTTTTTTTTTTTTTTTTAAGAACTGGGTTGATTTTGGTGTGTTTTTGACGTGTTTGGGGGTCTCCGTTGGGTTTTGTTGGGTTTTCCGTGGTCATCATGGTGGAAAAGGGTAAATTGCGGGTTTTGGAGAACTTCAGGTAGGTTTAGGGGGACTTTTCGCGTGGATTCATGGTATTTGGGGTTTTCTTCTTTTTTGGAGAGTGATCCTCTCTTTTCTTCGGGTGATTTTGAAGTGTTTTGGGGTTTCCGTTGCGTTTTGTTGAGTTCCTAATGCGTTTTATGGTGGTTGGGAGTGTGCTTTGGGATTAGGAGAACATCAGGTAGGTTTAGGTTGTCTTTGGGGTGGGTCTATGGTATTTGGGGTTTTCTTCTATTTTTTGGCGTGATCCTGATCTTTTTTGGTGTGTTTTTGACGTGTTTTGGGGTCTCCGTTGGGTTTTGTTGTGTTCTTGTTGGTCATTATGTTAAATAGGTGTGGATTGTGGGTTTTGGAGAACTTCAGGTAGGTTTAGGGTGGTTTTGGGGTGGATCTATGGTTTTGGGGGATTTTCTTCCAGTTTTGGGGGTGATGCCGTTCTTGTTTGGGGTGTTTTTGACGTTTTTTGGGGTCTCTGTTGGGTTTTGTTGGGTTCTCGTTGGTCATCATGGTGGAAAAGTGTAAATTGTGGGTTTTGGAGAACATCAGGTAGGTTTAGGGTGGTTTTGGGGTGGATCTATGGTTTTAGCGGATTTTCTTTCAGATTTGGGGATGATGCCGATACTTTTTGGGGTGTTTTTGACGTGTTTTGGTGTCTCCATTAGGTTTTGTTGGGTTCTCGTTTGTCATTATGTTAAATAGGAGTGGATTGTGGGTTTTGCAGAACATCAGGTATGTTTAAGGCGTTTTTTAGGGTTAAATCATGGCATTTTTTTTTTTTTTTTTTTAGGATCTGGTTTCATTTTGGTGTGTTTTTGACGTGTTTGGGGGTCTCCGTTGGGTTTCGTTGGGTTTTCCATGGTCATCATGGTGGAAAAGGGTAAACTGCTGGTTTTGGAGAACTTCAGGTAGGTTTAGGGGGACTTTTGGGGTGGATTCATGGTATTTGGGCTTTTCTTCTATTTTGGAGAGTGATCCTCTCCTTTCTTCGGGTGATTTTGAAGTGTTTTGGGGTTTCCGTTGCGTTTCGTTGAGTTCCTAATGCGTTTTATGGTGGTTGGGAGTGTGCTTTGGGATTAGGAGAACATCAGGTAGGTTTAGGGTGTCTTTGGGGTGGGTCTATGGTATTTGGGGTTTTCTTCTAATTTTTGGCGTGATCCTGTTCTTTTTTGGTGTGTTTTGGACGTGTTTTGGGGTCTCCGTTGGGTTTTGTTGTGTTCTTGTTGGTCATTATGTTAAATAGGTGTGGATTGTGGGTCTTGGAGAACATCAGGAAGGTTTTAGTTTTTTTGGGGGTTATATCATGGCGGTTTTTTTTGTTTGTTTGTTTTTTTGTTTTTAGGATCTGGGTTGATTTTGGGGTTGTTTTGAGTTTTTTGGGTCTCTGTTGGGTTTCGTTGGGTTTTCCGTGGTCATCATGGTGGAAAAGTGCAAATTGTGGGTTTTGGAGAACATCAGGTAGGTTTAGGGTGGTTTTGGGGTGGATCTTTGGTTTTGGGGGATTTTCTTCCAGTTTTATGGGTGATGCCGTTCTTGTTTGGGGTGTTTTTGACGTTTTTGGGGGTCTCCGTTGGGTTTTGTTTGTTTTTCGTTTGTCATCATGGTGGAAAAGGTTAAACTGTGGGTTTTGGAGAACATCAGGTAGGTTTAGGGTGGTTTTGGGGTGGATCTTTGGTTTTGGTGTATTTTCTTCCAGTTTTGGGTGTGATACCGATATTTTTTGGAGTGTTTTTGACGTGTTTTGGGGTCTCCATTAGGTTTTGTTGGGTTCTTGTTTGTCGTAATGTTAAATAGGAGTGGATTGTGGGTTTTGGAGAACATCAGGTAGGTTTAAGGGTTTTTTTAGGGGTAAAACATGGCATTTTTTTTTTTTTTTTAAGAACTGGGTTGATTTTGGTGTGTTTTTGACGTGTTTGGGGGTCTCCGTTGGGTTTCGTTGGGTTTTCCGTGGTCATCATGGTGGAAAAGGGTAAATTGCGGGTTTTGGAGAACTTCAGGTAGGTTTAGGGGGACTTTTCGCGTGGATTCATGGTATTTGGGGTTTTCTTCTTTTGGGGGGAGTGATCGTCTCCTTTCTTCGGGTGATTTAGAAGTGTTTTGGGGTTTCCGTTGCGTTTCGTTGAGTTCCTAATGTGTTTTATGGTGGTTGGGAGTGTGCTTTGGGATTAGGAGAACATCAGGTAGGTTTAGGTTGTCTTTGGGGTGGGTCTATGGTATTTGGGGTTTTCTTCTATTTTTTGGATGGATCCTGTTCTTTTTGGTGTGTTTTTGACGTGTTTTGGGGTCTCCGTTGGGTTTTGTTGTGTTCTTGTTGGTCATTATGTTAAATAGGTGTGGATTGTGGGTTTTGGAGAACATCAGGTAGGTTTTAGGTTTTTTGGGGGTTATTTCATGGCGGGTTTTTTTTGTTTTATTTTTTTTTTTTTTTTTTAGTATCTGGGTTGATTTTGGGGTTGTTTTGAGTTTTTTGGGTCTCTGTTGTGTTTCATTTGGTTTTCCGTGGTCATCATGGTGGAAAAGTGTAAATTGTGGGTTTTGGAGAACATCAGGTAGGTTTAGGGTTGTTTTGGGGTGGATCTTTGGTTTTGGGGCATTTTCTTCCAGTTTTTGGTGTGATGCCATTCTTGTTTGGGGTGTTTTTGACGTTTTTTTGGGTCTCTGTTGGGTTTTGTTGGGTTCTCGTTGGTCATCATGGTGGAAAAGGGTAAATTGTGGGTTTTGGAGAACATCAGGTGGGTTTAGGGTGGTTTTGGGGTGGATCTTTGGTTTTGGGGGATTTTCTTCCAGTTTTGGGTGTGACGCCATTCTTGTTTGGGGTGTTTTTGACGTTTTCTGGTGTCTCCGTTAGGTTTTGTTGGGTTCTCGTTTGTCATCATGGTGGAAAAGGGTAAACTGTGGGTTCTGGAGAACATCAGGTAGGTTTAGGGGTACTTTTGGGGTGGAACTATGGCTTTTTGGGTTTTCTTTCATTTTGGGGAATGATCCTGTTATTTTTGTGGTGTTTTTGACGTGTTTGGGGGTCTCCGTTGGGTTTCGTTGGGTTTTCCGTGGTCATCATGGTGGAAAAGGGTAAATTGTGGGTTTTGGAGAAGATCAGGTAGGTTTAGGGTGGTTTTGGGGTGGATCTATGATTTTGGCAGATTTTCTTCCAGTTTTGGGGGTGATGCCGATATTTTTTGGAGTGTTTTTGACGTTTTTTTTGGTCTCTGTTGGGTTTTGTTGGGTTCTCGTTGGTCATCATGGTGGAAAAGGCTAAATTGTGGGTTTTGGAGAACATCAGGTAGGTTTAGGGTGGTTTTGGGGTGGATCTGTGTTTTTGGCGGATTTTCTTCCAGATTTGGGGGTGATGCCGATTTTTTGGGGGGTGTTTTTGACGTTTTTTGGGGTCTCTGTTGGGTTTTGTTGTGTTCTTGTTGGTCATCATGGTGCAAAAGTGTAAATTGTGGGTTTTGGAGAACATCAGGTACGTTTAGGATTGTTTTGGGGTGGATCTGTGTTTTTGGTGGATTTTCGTCCAGTTTTGGGGGTGATTCCGTTCTTGTTTGGGCTGTTTTAGACTTTTTTGGGGTCTCTGTTGGGTTTTGTTTGGTTCTCGTTGGTCATCATGGTGGAAAAGCGTAAATTGTGTGTTTTGGAGAACATCAGGTAGGTTTAGGGGTACTTTTGGGGTGGATCTATGGCTTTTTGGGTTTTCTTTCATTTTGGGGAATGATCCTGTTATTTTTGGGGTGTTTTTGACGTGTTTTGTGGTCTCTGTTGGGTTTTGTTGGGTTCTTGTTTGTCGTTATGTTAAATAGGAGTGGATTGTGGGTTTTGCAGAATATCAGGTTGGTTTAAGGTTTTTTTTAATGTTAAATCATGGCATTTTGTATCTTTTTTAGGATCTGGGTTGATTTTGGTGTGTTTTTGACGTGTTTGGGGGTCTCCATTGGGTTTCGTTGGGTTTTCCGTGGTCATCATGGTGGAAAAGGGTAAATTGCGGGTTTTGGAGAACTTCAGGTAGGTTTAGGGGGACTTTTCGCGTGGATTCATGGTATTTGGGCTTTTCTTCTATTTTGGAGAGTGATCCTCTCCTTTCTTCAGGTGATTTTGAAGTGTTTTGGGGTTTCCGTTGCGTTTCGTTGAGTTCCTAATGTGTTTTATGGTGGTTGGGAGTGTGCTTTGGGATTAGGAGAACATCAGGTAGGTTTAGGGTGTCTTTGGGGTGGATCTATGGTATTTGGGGTTTTCTTCTATTTTTTGGCGTGATCCTGTTCTTTTTTGGGGTATTTTGGACGTGTTTTGGGGTCTCCGTTGGGTTTTGTTGTGTTCTTGTTGGTCATTATGTTAAATAGGTGTGGATTGTGGGTTTTGGAGAACATCAGGTAGGTTTAGGGGTACTTTTGGGGTGGAACTATGGCTTTTTGGGTTTTCTTTCATTTTGGGGAATGATCCTGTTGTTTTTGGGGTGTTTTTGACGTGTTTTGGCGTCTCCATTAGGTTTTGTTTGGTTCTTGTTTGTCATTATGTTAATTAGGAGTGGATTGTGGGTTTTGCAGAACATCAGGTAGGAGTAAGGGTTTTTTTAGGTTTAAATCATGGCTTTTTTTATTTTTTTATTTTTTTATTTTTTTTTTAGGTTCTGGGTTGATTTTGGTTTGTTTTTGATGTGTTTGGGGATCTCCGTTGGGTTTTGTTGAGTTCTCGTTGGTCATCATGGTGGAAAAGTGTAATTTGTGTGTTTTGGAGAACATCAGGTAGGTTTAGGGTGGTTTTGGGGTGGATCTTTGGTTTTGGGGGATTTTCTTCCAGTTTTGGGTGTGATGCCATTCTTGTTTGGGGTGTTTTTGACGTTTTTTTTGGTCTCTGTTGGGTTTTGTTGTGTTCTTGTTGGTCATCATGGTGCAAAAGTGTAAATTGTGGGTTTTGGAGAACATCAGGTAGGTTTAGGGTGGTTTTGGGGTGGATCTGTGTTTTTGGTGGATTTTCGTCCAGTTTTGGGGGTGATTCCGTTCTTGTTTGGGGTGTTTTAGACTTTTTTGGGGTCTCTGTTGGGTTTTGTTGGGTTCTCGTTGGTCATCATGGTGGAAAAGCGTAAATTGTGTGTTTTGGAGAACATCAGGTAGGTTTAGGGCACTTTTGGGGTGGATCTATGGCTTTTTGGGTTTTCTTTCATTTTGGGGAATGATCCTGTTATTTTTGGGGTGTTTTTGACGTGTTTTGGGGTCTCCATTAGGTTTTGTTGGGTTCTTGTTTGTCATTATGTTAATTAGGAGTGGATTGTGGGTTTTGCAGAACATCAGGTAGGTTTAAGGGTTTTTTTAGGGTTAAATCATGGCAGTTTTATTTATTTATTTATTTATTTATTTTTAGGATGTGTGTTTATTTTGGTGTGTTTTTGACGTGTTTGGGGGTCTCCGTTGGGTTTTGTTGGGTTTTCCGTGGTCAGCTTGGTGGAAAATGGTAAATTGTGGGTTTTGGAGAAGATCACGTAGCTTTAGGGGGACTTTTGGGGTGGATTCATGGTATTTGGGGTTTTCTTCTGTTTTTGGGGTGATCCTGTTCTTTTTTTTGGTGGTTTGTGACGTGTTTTGGGGTTTCCGTTGCGTTTCGTTGAGTTCCTAATGTGTTTAATGATGGTTGGGAGTGTGCTTTGGGATTAGGAGAACATCAGGTAGTTTTAGGGTGGCTTTGGAGTGGATCTATTGTATTTGGGATTTTCTTCTATTGTTTAGCGTGATCCTGTTCTTTTTTGTGTTATTTTTTACGTGTTTTGGAGTCTCCGTTGTGTTTCGTTGAGTTTTTAAAAAGGTTTTATGGTGGTTGGGAGTGGACTTTGGGATTTGGAGAACATCAGGTAGGTTTAGGGTAGTTTTGGGTTTGGATCTGTGCTTTTTGGGGATTTTCTTCCAGTTTTGGGGTGATTCCATTTTTGTTTGGGGCGTTTTTGACGTGTTTTGGGGTCTCAGTTTGGTTTCGTTGGGTTTTCCGTCGTCTGCATGGTGGAAGAGTGTAAATTGTGGGTTTTGGAGAACATCAGGTAGGTTTAGGGTTGTTTTGCGGTGGATCTATGGTTTTGGGGTATTTTCTTTTAGTTTTGGGGGTGATGCCGATATTTTTTGGTGTGTTTTTGACGTGTTTTGGGGTCTCCATTAGGTTTTGTTGGGTTCTTGTTTGTCATTATGTTAAATACGAGTGGGTTGTGGGTTTTGCAGAACATCAGGTAGGTTTAAGGGTTTTTTAGGGTTAAATCATGGCAGTTTTTTTTGTTTTTTTTTTTAGGATCTGGGTTGATTTTGGTGTGTTTTTGATGTGTTTTGGGGTCTCCATTGGGTTTTGTTGGTTTTTCGGTGGTCATCATGGTGGAAAAGTGTAAATCGTGGGTTTTGGAGAACATCAGTTAGGTTTAGGGTGGTTTTGGGGTGGATCTGTGTTTTTGGGGGATTTTCTTCCAGTTTTGGGTGTGATCCCGTTCTTGTTTTGGGTGATTTTGACGTTTTTTGGGGTCTCTGTTGGGTTTCGTTGGGTGTTCCTTAGTCATCATGGTGGAAAAGTTGTCGGATTTGGAGAACTTCAGGTAGCTTTAGGGGGAATTTTCGAGCGAATTCATGGTATTTGGTGTTTTCCTCTGTTTTTTTTTGGAGCGATCCTTTTATTTTTGGGGTGTTTTTGACGTGTTTTGTGGTCTCTGTTGGGTTTTGTTGGGTTCTTATTGGTCATCATGGGAATGGGAGTGAAATGTTGGATTTGGAGAAGATCAGGTGAGTTTAGGGTGGTTTTGGGGGGAATTCATGGTTTTTGTTTGTTTTTTTTTCTTCACGTCTAGTTCTTTTATGGGGTGGTTTTGGGTCTCCAAACATGATCCAGCACTGTGCTCAGGTGGCCAAGAAGGCCAACGGCGTCCTGGCTTGTATGAGGAACAGTGTGAACAGCAGGGCTAGGGAGGTTATTGTCCCCCTGTACTCAGCTCTGGTGAGGCCGCACCTCAAGTACTGTGTTCAGTTTTGGGCCCCTCGCTACAAGAAGGACATCGAGGTGCTTGAGAGAGTCCAGAGAAGAGCAACGAAGCTGGTGAGAGGTCTGGAGAACAAGTCCTACGAGGAGCGGCTGAGGGAGCTGGGCTTGTTCAGCCTGGAGAAGAGGAGGCTCAGGGGCGACCTTATCGCTCTTTATAGGTACCTCAAGGGAGGCTGTAGCGAGGTGGGGGTTGGCCTGTTCTCCCACGTGCCTGGTGACAGGACGAGGGGGAATGGGCTTAAGTTGAGCCAGGGGAGTTTTAGGTTAGATGGTAGGAAGAACTTCTTCACTGAAAGGGTTGTGAGGCATTGGAACAGGCTGCCCAGGGAAGTGGTGGAGTCACCATCCCTGGAAGTCTTTAAAAGACGTTTAGATGTAGAGCTTAGGGATATGGTTTAGTGGGAACTGCTAGCGTTAGGTCAGAGGTTGGACTCGATGATCTTGAGGTCTCTTCCAACCTAGAAAATCTGTGATTCTGTGATTCTCCATTGGGTTTCGTTAGGTTTTCCGTAGTCATCATGGTGGAAAAGGGTAAATTGTGGGTTCTGGAGAACATCATCTAGGTTTAGGGTGGTTTTGGGGTGGATCTGTGTTTTTGGTGGATTTTCTTCCAGTTTTGGGGGTTATCCCGTTCTTGTTTGGGGTGATTTTGACATGTTTTGAGGTCTCCGTTTGGATTTGTTGGGTTTTCCGTTGTCATCGTGGTGGAAAATGATAAATTGTAGGTTTTGGAGAACATCAGTTAGGTTTAGGGTGGTTTTGGGGTGGATCTATCGTTTTGGGGCTTTTCCTTCATTTTGGGGGGTGATCCTATTCTTTTTTGTGCTGTTTCTTACGTGTTTTGGGGTCTCCGTTGTTTTTTTTTGGGTTCTCGTTGGTCATCATGGTGGAAAAGTGTAAATTGTGGGTTTTGGAGAAGATCAGGTAGGTTTAGGGTGGTTTTGGTGTGGATTCATGGTATTTGGGGTTTTCTTCTGTTTTTGGGGTGATCCTGTTCTTTTTTGGGGTGTTTTTGAAGTGTTTTGGGGTTTCCGTTGCATTTCGTTGAGTTCTTAATGTGTTTTATGGTGGTTGGGAGTGTGCTTTTGGATTAGGAGAACATCAGGTAGGTTTAGGATGGCTTGGGGGTGGATCTATGGCTTTTGGGATTTTCTTCTGTTTTTTGGGGTGATCCTGTTTTTTTGGGGGTTGTTTTTGACGTGTTCTTGTTTCTCCGTTGTGTTTTGTTGTGTTCTTGTTGGTCATTATGTTAAATAGGAGTGGATTGTGTGTTTTGGAGAACATCAGGTGGGTTTAAGGCTTTTTCGGGTTTAAATCATGGCATTTGTGTCTTTTTTAGGATCTGGGTTGATTTTGGGGTTGTTTTGAGGTTCTTTGGGGTCTTTATTAGGTTTTGTTGTGTGTTCCGTGGTCATCGTGTTGGAAAAGGGTAAATTGTGGGTTTTGGAGAACATCAGGTAGGTTGAGGGTGGTTCTGGCGTGGATCTATGGTTTTGGGGGATTTTCTTCCAGTTTTGAGGGTGATCCCGTTCTTGTTTGGGGTGATTTTGACCTGTTTTTTGGTCTCCGTTGGGTTTCGTTGGGTTTTCTGTGGTCATCATGTTGGAAAAGGGTAAATTGCGGGTTTTGGAGAACATCAGGTAGGTTTATGTTGTTTTTGGGGTGGATCTATGATTTTGGGGGATTTTCTTCCAGTTTTGGGGGTGATCCCGTTCTTTTTTGTTTTTTTTTTTGACGTGTTTTGGGGTCTTTGTTGGGTTTTAGTTGTGTTCTTGTTGGTCATCATGTTAGAAGAGTGTAAATTGTGGGTTTTGGAGAACATCAGGTAGGTTTAGGGGGACTATTGGGGTGGATCTATGGCTTTTGGGGTTTTCTTTCGTTTTTGGGGTTGATCCTGTTTTTTTGGGGTGTTTTTGACATGTTTTGGTGTCTCCGTTGGGTTTCTTTGGGTTCTTGTTGGTCGTTAAGGTAAATGGGTATGGATTGTGGGTTTTGGAAATGATCAGGTGAATTTAGGGTGGTTTTGGGGGGATATTCATAGTTTTTGTTTTGTTTTCTTCTGATCCATTTCTTTTTTGGGGTGTTTTTTACATGTTTTTGGGTTTCCGTTGCGTTTCGTTGAGTTCCTAATGATGTTTCATCGTTGTTGAGAGTGGATTTTACATTTAGGAGAACATCAGGTAGGTTTAAGGGTGGTTTTGGTGTTAAATCACGTATTTTCTTCTGTTCCGGTTCCCTTTTTTTTTTTTTTTTTTTTTTTTTGACGTGTTTTGGTGTTTCCATTGTGTTTCGTTGAGTTCCTAACGGATTTTATGGTGGTTGGGAGTGGACTTTTGTATTTGGAGAACATCAGGTAGGTATAGGGTGGTTTTGGGATTCGATCCGTACTTTTTGGGGATTTTCTTCCAGTTTTGGGGGTGATCCTGTTCTTTTTTGCGTGTTTTTGACGTGTTTTGGGGTTTCCGTTGGGTTTCTTTTTGTTTTCCGTGATCATCATGGTGGAAAAGGTTAAATTGTGGGTTTTGGAGAACATCAGGTAGGTTTAGGGTGGTGTTGAGGTGGATCTGTAGTTTTGAGGGGTTTTCTTCCAGTTTTGGGGGTGATCCCGTTCTTGTTTGGGGTGTTTTTGATGTGTTTTGGGGTCTTTGTTGGGTTTCGTTGGCTTCTCGTTGGTCGTTAATTTAAATGGTTGTGGATTGTGCGTTTTGGAGAAGATCAGGTGAGTTTAGAGTGGTTTGGGGTTTGGATCCGTGCTTTTTGGAGATTTTCTTCTAGTTTTGGGGGTGATCCCGTTCTTGTTTGGGGTGTTTTTGACATATTTTGGGATGTCCGTTGGGTTTTGTTGGGTTTTCCTTGTTCATCGTGGTGGGAAAGTGTCAATTGTGGGTTTTGGAGAACATCAGGTAGGTTTAGGGTGGTTTTGGGGTGGATCTATGGTTTAGGGGGTTTTCTTTCGTTTTTGGGCGTGATCCGGTTCTTGTTTGGAATGTTTTTGTCATTTTTTGGGGTCTCTGTTGTGTTTCGTTGGGTTTTCCTTGTTCATCGTGTTGGAAAAGTGTCAGTTGTGGGTTTTGGAGAACATCAGGTAGGTTTAGGGTGGTTTTGGGGTGGATCTATGGTTTAGGGGGTTTTCTTTCGTTTTTGGGTGTGATCAGGTGTTTGTTTGGGGTGTTTTTGACGTGTTTTGTTGTCTCCGTTGGGTTTCGTTGGGTTCTCGTTGGTCGTTAAGTTAAATGGGAGAGGATGGTGGGTTTTGGAGAAGATCAGGTGAGTTTAGGTTTGTTTGGGGGTTGGATCCGTGCTTTTTGGGGATTTTCTTCCAGTTTTGGGGGTGATCCCGTTCTTGTTTGGGGTGTTTTTGTCGTTTTTTGGGGTCTCCGTTGGGTTTCGTTGGGTTTTCCATGGTCATCATGGTGGAAAATTGTAAATTGTGGGTTTTGGACAACATCAGGTAGGTTTAGGGTGGTTTTGGGGTGGATCTATGGTTTTGGGGGAGTTTCTTCCAGTTTTGTTGTTGATCCCGTTCTTGTTTGGGGTGTTTTTGACGTGTTTTGTGGTCTCCGTTGGGTTTCGTTTGGTTTTCCGTGGTCATCCTAGTGGAAAAGAGTAAGTTGTGGGTTTTGGAGAAGATCAGGTAGGTTTAGGGTGGTTTTGAGGTGGATCTATAGTTTTGAGGGGTTTTCTTCCAGTTTTGGGGGTGATCCCGTTCTTGTTTGGCGTGTTTTTGATGTGTTTTGGGGTCTTTGTTGGGTTTCATTGGCTTCTCGTTGGTCGTTAATTTAAATGGGTGTGGATTGTGCGTTTTGGAGAAGATCAGGTGAGTTTAGAGTGGTTTGGGGTTTGGATCCGTGCTTTTTGGAGATTTTCTTCTAGTTTTGGGGGTGATCCCGTTCTTGTTTGGGGTGTTTTTGACATATTTTGGGATCTCCGTTGGGTTTTGTTGGGTTTTCCTTGTTCATCGTGGTGGGAAAGTGTCAATTGTGGGTTTTGGAGAACATCAGGTAGGTTTAGGGTGGTTTTGGGGTGGATCTATGGTTTAGGGGGTTTTCTTTCGTTTTTGGGTGTGATCCGGTTCTTGTTTGGAATGTTTTTGTCATTTTTTGGGGTCTCTGTTGTGTTTCGTTGGGTTTTCCTTGTTCATCGTGTTGGAAAAGTGTCAGTTGTGGGTTTTGGAGAACATCAGGTAGGTTTAGGGTGGTTTTGGGGTGGATCTATGGTTTAGGGGGTTTTCTTTCGTTTTTGGGTGTGATCAGGTGTTTGTTTGGGGTGTTTTTGACGTGTTTTGTTGTCTCCGTTGGGTTTCGTTGGGTTCTCGTTGGTCGTTAAGTTAAATGGGAGAGGATGGTGGGTTTTGCAGAAGATCAGGTGAGTTTAGGTTTGTTTGGGGGTTGGATCCGTGCTTTTTGGGGATTTTCTTCCAGTTTTGGGGGTGATCCCGTTCTTGTTTGGGGTGTTTTTGTCGTTTTTTGGGGTCTCCGTTGGGTTTCGTTGGGTTTTCCATGGTCATCATGGTGGAAAATTGTAAATTGTGGGTTTTGGAGAACATCAGGTAGGTTTAGGGTGGTTTTGGGGTGGATCTATGGTTTTGGGGGAGTTTCTTCCAGTTTTGTTGTTGATCCCGTTCTTGTTTGGGGTGTTTTTGACGTGTTTTGTGGTCTCCGTTGGGTTTCGTTTGGTTTTCCGTGGTCATCCTAGTGGAAAAGAGTAAGTTGTGGGTTTTGGAGAAGATCAGGTAGGTTTAGGGTGGTTTTGAGGTGGATCTATAGTTTTGAGGGGTTTTCTTCCAGTTTTGGGGGTGATCCCGTTCTTGTTTGGCGTGTTTTTGATGTGTTTTGGGGTCTCCATTGGATTTCGTTGGCTTCTCGTTGGTCGTTAATTTAAATGGGTGTGGATTGTGGGTTTTGGAGAAGATCAGGTGAGTTTAGTGTGGTTTTGGGGGGAAATTCATAGTTTTTGGTGTTTTTTCTTCTGATCCCGTTCTTGTTTGGGGTGTTTTTGACGTGTTTTGGGGTCTCCGTTGAGTTTCGTTGGGTGTTCCGTGGTCATCATGGTGGAAAAGGGTAAATTGTGGGTTTTGGAGAACATCAGGTAGGTTTAGGGTGGTTTTGAGGTGGATCTATGGTTTTGAGGGGTTTTCTTTCAGTTTTTGGGTGATCCCATTCGTGTTTGCGGTGGTTTTGACGTGTTTTGGGGTCTCCGTTGGGTTTCGTTGGGTTTTCCGTGTTCATCGTGGTGGAAAAGGGTAAATTGTGGGTTTTGGAGAAGATCAGGTAGGTTTAGGGTGGTTTTGGGGTGGATCTATGGTTTTGGGGGTTTTCTTTCGTTTTGGGGGTTGATCCTTTTCCTTTCTGGGGTGTTTTTGACGTGTTTTGGGGTCTCTGTTGTGTTTTGTTGGGTTTTCCTTGGTCATCATGTTGGAAAAGTGTCAATTGTGGGTTTTGGAGAAGATCAGGTTGCTTTAGGGTGGTTTTGGGGTGGATCTATGGAATTTGGGCCTTTATTCTGTTTTTTTGGGATGATCCTGGTCTTGTTTGCGTTGTTTTTGACGTGTTTTGGGGTCTCCGTTGGGTTTCGTTGGGTTCTCGTTGGTCGTTAAGTTAAATGGGAGTGGATGGTGGGTTTTGCAGAAGATCAGGTGAGTTTAGGGTGGTTTTGGGGTGGATCCGTGCTTTTAGGTGATTTTCTTCCAGTTTTGGGGGTGATCCCGTTCTTGTTTGGGTGTTTTTGACGAGTTTTTTGGTCTCCGTTGGGTTTCGTTTGGTTTTCCGTGGTCATCCTAGTGGAAAAGGGTCAATTGTGGGTTTTGGAGAACATCAGGTAGGTTTAGGGTGGTTTTGAGGTGCATCTATGGTTTTGAGGGGTTTTCTTCCAGTTTTGGGGGTGATGCCGTTCTTGTTTGGGGTGTTTTTGACGTGTTTTGGGGTCTTTGTTGGGTTTCGTTGGCTTCTGGTTGGTCGTTAATTTAAATGGGTGTGGATTGTGCGTTTTGGAGAAGATCAGGTGAGTTTAGAGTGGTTTCGGGGTTGGATCCGTGCTTTTTGGAGATTTTCTTCTAGTTTTGGGGTTGATCCCGTTCTTGTTTGGGGTGTTTTTGACATATTTTGGGATGTCCGTTGGGTTTCGTTGGGTTTTCCTTGTTCATCGTGGTGGGAAAGTGTCAATTGTGGGTTTTGGAGAAGATCAGGTAGGTTTAGGGTGGTTTTGGGGTGTATCTATGGTTTAGGAGGTTTTCTTTCGTTTTTGGGTGTGATCAGGTGTTTGTTTGGGGTGTTTTTGACGTGTTTTGTTGTCTCCGTTGGGTTTCGTTGGGTTCTCGTTGGTCGTTAAGTTAAATGGGAGAGGATGGTGGGTTTTGCAGAAGATCAGGTGAGTTTAGGTTTGTTTGGGGGTTGGATCCGTGCTTTTTGGGGATTTTCTTCCAGTTTTGGGGGTGATCCCGTTCTTGTTTGGGGTGTTTTTGTCGTTTTTTGGGGTCTCCGTTGGGTTTCATTGGGTTTTCCATGGTCATCATGGTGGAAAATTGTAAATTGTGGGTTTTGGAGAACATCAGATAGGTTTAGGGTGGTTTTGGGGTGGATCTATGGTTTTGGGGGAGTTTCTTCCAGTTTTGTTGTTGATCCCGTTCTTGTTTGGGGTGTTTTTGACGTGTTTTGTGGTCTCCGTTGGGTTTCGTTTGGTTTTCCGTGGTCATCCTAGTGGAAAAGAGTAAGTTGTGGGTTTTGGAGAAGATCAGGTAGGTTTAGGGTGGTTTTGAGGTGGATCTATAGTTTTGAGGGGTTTTCTTCCAGTTTTGGGGGTGATCCCGTTCTTGTTTGGCGTGTTTTTGATGTGTTTTGGGGTCTCCATTGGATTTCGTTGGCTTCTCGTTGGTCGTTAATTTAAATGGGTGTGGATTGTGGGTTTTGGAGAAGATCAGGTGAGTTTAGTGTGGTTTTGGGGGGAAATTCATAGTTTTTGGTGTTTTTTCTTCTGATCCCGTTCTTGTTTGGGGTGTTTTTGACGTGTTTTGGGGTCTCCGTTGAGTTTCGTTGGGTGTTCCGTGGTCATCATGGTGGAAAAGGGTAAATTGTGGGTTTTGGAGAACATCAGGTAGGTTTAGGGTGGTTTTGAGGTGGATCTATGGTTTTGAGGGGTTTTCTTTCAGTTTTTGGGTGATCCCATTCGTGTTTGCGGTGGTTTTGACGTGTTTGGGGTCTCCGTTGGGTTTCGTTGGGTTTTCCGTGTTCATCGTGGTGGAAAAGGGTAAATTGTGGGTTTTGGAGAAGATCAGGTAGGTTTAGGGTGGTTTTGGGGTGGATCTATGGTTTTGGGGGTTTTCTTTCGTTTTTGGGGTTGATCCTTTTTCTTTCTGGGGTGTTTTTGACGTGTTTTGGGGTCTCTGTTGTGTTTTGTTGGGTTTTCCTTGGTCATCATGTTGGAAAAGTGTCAATTGTGGGTTTTGGAGAAGATCAGGTTGCTTTAGGGTGGTTTTGGGGTGGATCTATGGAATTTGGGCCTTTATTCTGTTTTTTTTGGGATGATCCTGGTCTTGTTTGCGTTGTTTTTGACGTGTTTTGGGGTCTCCGTTGGGTTTCGTTGGCTTCTTGTTGGTCGTTATTTTAAATGGGTGTGGATGGTGGGTTTTGCAGAAGATCAGGTGAGTTTAGGGTGGTTTTGGGGTGGATCCGTGCTTTTAGGTGATTTTCTTCCAGTTTTGGGGGTGATCCCGTTCTTGTTTGGGTGTTTTTGACGAGTTTTGTGGTCTCCGTTGGGTTTCGTTTGGTTTTCCGTGGTCATCCTAGTGGAAAAGGGTCAATTGTGGGTTTTGGAGAACATCAGGTAGGTTTAGGGTGGTTTTGAGGTGCATCTATGGTTTTGAGGGGTTTTCTTCCAGTTTTGGGGGTGATGCCGTTCTTGTTTGGGGTGTTTTTGACGTGTTTTGGGGTCTTTGTTGGGTTTCGTTGGCTTCTCGTTGGTCGTTAATTTAAATGGGTGTGGATTGTTCGTTTTGGAGAAGATCAGGTGAGTTTAGAGTGGTTTCGGGGTTGGATCCGTGCTTTTTGGAGATTTTCTTCTAGTTTTGGGATCCCGTTCTTGTTTGGGGTGTTTTTGACATATTTTGGGATCTCCGTTGGGTTTCGTTGGGTTTTCCTTGTTCATCGTGGTGGGAAAGTGTCAATTGTGGGTTTTGGAGAAGATCAGGTAGGTTTAGGGTGGTTTTGGGGTGTATCTATGGTTTAGGAGGTTTTCTTTCGTTTTTGGGTGTGATCAGGTGTTTGTTTGGGGTGTTTTTGACGTGTTTTGTTGTCTCCGTTGGGTTTCGTTGGGTTCTCGTTGGTCGTTAAGTTAAATGGGAGAGGATGGTGGGTTTTGGAGAAGATCAGGTGAGTTTAGGTTTGTTTGGGGGTTGGATCCGTGCTTTTTGGGGATTTTCTTCCAGTTTTGGGGGTGATCCCGTTCTTGTTTGGGGTGTTTTTGTCGTTTTTTGGGGTCTCCGTTGGGTTTCGTTGGGTTTTCCATGGTCATCATGGTGGAAAATTGTAAATTGTGGGTTTTGGAGAACATCAGGTAGGTTTAGGGTGGTTTTGGGGTGGATCTATGGTTTTGGGGGAGTTTCTTCCAGTTTTGTTGTTGATCCCGTTCTTGTTTGGGGTGTTTTTGACGTGTTTTGTGGTCTCCGTTGGGTTTCGTTTGGTTTTCCATGGTCATCCTAGTGGAAAAGAGTAAGTTGTGGGTTTTGGAGAACATCAGGTAGGTTTAGGGTGGTTTTGAGGTGGATCTATAGTTTTGAGGGGTTTTCTTCCAGTTTTGGGGGTGATCCCGTTCTTGTTTGGGGTGTTTTTGATGTGTTTTGGGGTCTCCATTGGATTTCGTTGGCTTCTCGTTGGTCGTTAGTTTAAATGGGTGTGGATTGTGGGTTTTGGAGAAGATCAGGTGAGTTTAGTGTGGTTTTGGGGGGAAATTCATAGTTTTTGGTGTTTTTTCTTCTGATCCCGTTCTTGTTTGGGGTGTTTATGACGTGTTTTGGGGTCTCCGTTGAGTTTCGTTGGGTGTTCCGTGGTCATCATGGTGGAAAAGGGTAAATTGTGGGTTTTGGAGAACATCAGGTAGGTTTAGGGTGGTTTTGAGGTGGATCTATGGTTTTGAGGGGTTTTCTTTCAGTTTTTGGGTGATCCCATTCGTGTTTGCGGTGGTTTTGACGTGTTTTGTGGTCTCCGTTGGGTTTCGTTGGGTTTTCCCTGGTCATCGTGGTGGAAAAGTGTAAATTGTTGGGTTTTGGAGAACATCAGGTAGGTTTAGGGTGGTTTTGGGGTGGATCTATGGTTTTGGGGGTTTTCTTTCGTTTTTGGGGTTGATCCTTTTCCTTTCTGGGGTGTTTTTGACGTGTTTTGGGGTCTCTGTTGTGTTTTGTTGGGTTTTCCTTGGTCATCATGTTGGAAAAGTGTCAATTGTGGGTTTTGGAGAAGATCAGGTTGCTTTAGGGTGGTTTTGGGGTGGATCTATGGAATTTGGGCCTTTATTCTGTTTTTTTGGGATGATCCTGGTCTTGTTTGCGTTGTTTTTGACGTGTTTTGGGGTCTCCGTTGGGTTTCGTTGGGTTCTCGTTGGTCGTTAAGTTAAATGGGTGTGGATGGTGGGTTTTGCAGAAGATCAGGTGAGTTTAGGGTGGTTTTGGGGTGGATCCGTGCTTTTAGGTGATTTTCTTCCAGTTTTGGGGGTGATCCCGTTCTTGTTTGGGTGTTTTTGACGAGTTTTGTGGTCTCCGTTGGGTTTCGTTTGGTTTTCCGTGGTCATCCTAGTGGAAAAGGGTCAATTGTGGGTTTTGGAGAACATCAGGTAGGTTTAGGGTGGTTTTGAGGTGCATCTATGGTTTTGAGGGGTTTTCTTCCAGTTTTGGGGGTGATGCCGTTCTTGTTTGGGGTGTTTTTGACGTGTTTTGGGGTCTTTGTTGGGTTTCGTTGGCTTCTCGTTGGTCGTTAATTTAAATGGGTGTGGATTGTGCGTTTTGGAGAAGATCAGGTGAGTTTAGAGTGGTTTCGGGGCTGGATCCGTGCTTTTTGGAGATTTTCTTCTAGTTTTGGGGGTGATCCCGTTCTATTTGGGGTGTTTTTGACATATTTTGGGATCTCCGTTGGGTTTTGTTGGGTTTTCCTTGTTCATCGTGGTGGGAAAGTTTCAATTGTGGGTTTTGGAGAAGATCAGGTAGGTTTAGGGTGGTTTTGGGGTGTATCTATGGTTTAGGAGGTTTTCTTTCGTTTTTGGGTGTGATCAGGTGTTTGTTTGGGGTGTTTTTGACGTGTTTTGTTGTCTCCGTTGGGTTTCGTTGGGTTCTCGTTGGTCGTTAAGTTAAATGGGAGAGGATGGTGGGTTTTGGAGAAGATCAGGTGAGTTTAGGTTTGTTTGGGGGTTGGATCCGTGCTTTTTGGGGATTTTCTTCCAGTTTTGGGGGTGATCCCGTTCTTGTTTGGGGTGTTTTTGTCGTTTTTT
This sequence comes from Aythya marila, assembly GCF_965140915.1. Taxonomy (NCBI): domain Eukaryota; kingdom Metazoa; phylum Chordata; class Aves; order Anseriformes; family Anatidae; genus Aythya; species Aythya marila. The sequence continues at coordinate 6,106,597 of NC_139067.1, read as the reverse complement.
GGGGTCTCCGTTGGGTTTCGTTGGGTTTTCCGTGGTCATCCTAGTGGAAAAGAGTAAGTTGTGGCTTTTGGAGAAGATCAGGTAGGTTTAGGGTGGTTTTGAGGTGGATCTATAGTTTTGAGGGGTTTTCTTCCAGTTTTGGGGGTGATCCCGTTCTTGTTTGGGGTGTTTTTGATGTGTTTTGGGGTCTCCATTGGATTTCGTTGGCTTCTCGTTGGTCGTTAATTTAAATGGGTGTGGATTGTGGGTTTTGGGGAAGATCAGGTGAGTTTAGTGTGGTTTTGGGGGGAAATTCATAGTTTTTGGTGTTTTTTCTTCTGATCCCGTTCTTGTTTGGGGTGTTTTTGACGTGTTTTGGGGTCTCCGTTGAGTTTCGTTGGTTGTTCCGTGGTCATCATGGTGGAAAAGGGTAAATTGTGGGTTTTGGAGAACATCAGGTAGGTTTAGGGTGGTTTTGGAGTGGATCTATGGTTTTGAGGGGTTTTCTTTCAGTTTTTGGGTGATCCCATTCGTGTTTGCGGTGGTTTTGACGTGTTTTGGGGTCTCCGTTGGGTTTCGTTGGGTTTTCCCTGGTCATCATGGTGGAAAAGTGTAAATTGTGGGTTTTGGAGAACATCAGGTAGGTTTAGGGTGGTTTTGAGGTGCATCTATGGTTTTGAGGGGTTTTCTTCCAGTTTTGGGGGTGATCCCGTTCTTGTTTGGGGTGTTTTTGACGTGTTTTGGGGTCTCCGTTGGGTTTCGTTGGGTTTTCCGTGTTCATCGTGGTGGAAAAGGGTAAATTGTGGGTTTTGGAGAAGATCAGGTAGGTTTAGGGTGGTTTTGGGATGGATCTATGGTTTTGGGGGTTTTCTTTCGTTTTTGGGGTTTATCCTTTTCCTTTCTGGGGTGTTTTTGACGTGTTTTGGGGTCTCCGTTGAGTTTCGTTGGTTGTTCCGTGGTCATCATGGTGGAAAAGGGTCAATTGTGGGTTTTGGAGAACATCAGGTAGGTTTAGGGTGGTTTTGAGGTGCATCTATGGTTTTGAGGGGTTTTCTTCCAGTTTTGGGGGTGATGCCGTTCTTGTTTGGGGTGTTTTTGACGTGTTTTGGGGTCTTTGTTGGGTTTCGTTGGCTTCTCGTTGGTCGTTAATTTAAATGGGTGTGGATTGTGCGTTTTGGAGAAGATCAGGTGAGTTTAGAGTGGTTTGGGGGTTGGATCCGTGCTTTTTGGAGATTTTCTTCTAGTTTTGGGGGTGATCCCGTTCTTGTTTGGGGTGTTTTTGACATATTTTGGGATCTCCGTTGGGTTTCGTTGGGTTTTCCTTGTTCATCGTGGTGGGAAAGTGTCAATTGTGGGTTTTGGAGAACATCAGGTAGGTTTAGGGTGGTTTTGGGGTGTATCTATGGTTTAGGAGGTTTTCTTTCGTTTTTGGGTGTGATCAGGTGTTTGTTTGGGGTGTTTTTGACGTGTTTTGTTGTCTCCGTTGGGTTTCGTTGGGTTCTCGTTGGTCGTTAAGTTAAATGGGAGAGGATGGTGGGTTTTGGAGAAGATCAGGTGAGTTTAGGTTTGTTTGGGGGTTGGATCCGTGCTTTTGGGGGATTTTCTTCCAGTTTTGGGGGTGATCCCGTTCTTGTTTGGGGTGTTTTTGTCGTTTTTTGGGGTCTCCGTTGGGTTTCGTTGGGTTTTCCATGGTCATCATGGTGGAAAATTGTAAATTGTGGGTTTTGGAGAACATCAGGTAGGTTTAGGGTGGTTTTGGGGTGGATCTATGGTTTTGGGGGAGTTTCTTCCAGTTTTGTTGTTGATCCCGTTCTTGTTTGGGGTGTTTTTGACGTGTTTCACAGAATCACAGAATCACAGAATTTTCTAGGTTGGAAGAGACCTCAAGGAGCGGGTGCAGAGAAGGGCGACGAAGCTGGTGAGGGGCCTGGAGAACAAGTCCTACGAGGAGCGGCTGAGGGAGCTGGGCTTGTTCAGCCTGGAGAAGAGGAGGCTCAGGGGCGACCTTATCGCTCTTTTTAGGTACCTCAAGGGAGGCTGTAGCGAGGTGGGGGTTGGCCTGTTCTCCCACGTGCCTGGTGACAGGACGAGGGGGAATGGGTTTAAGTTGAGCCAGGGGAGTTTTAGGCTAGATGTTAGGAAGAACTTCTTCACTGAAAGGGTTGTGAGGCACTGGAACAGGCTGCCCAGGGAAGTGGTGGAGTCACCATCCCTGGAAGTCTTCAAAAGACGTTTAGATGTAGAGCTTAGGGATATGGTTTAGTGGAGGGCTGTTAGCGTTAGGTTGGAGGTTGGACTCGATGAACTTGAGGTCTCTTCTGTGGTCTCCGTTGGGTTTCGTTTGGTTTTCCGTGGTCATCCTAGTGGAAAAGAGTAAGTTGTGGGTTTTGGAGAAGATCAGGTAGGTTTAGGGTGGTTTTGAGGTGGATCTATAGTTTTGAGGGGTTTTCTTCCAGTTTTGGGGGTGATCCCGTTCTTGTTTGGGGTGTTTTTGATGTGTTTTGGGGTCTCCATTGGATTTCGTTGGCTTCTCGTTGGTCGTTAATTTAAATGGGTGTGGATGGTGGGTTTTGGAGAAGATCAGGTGAGTTTAGTGTGGTTTTGGGGGGAAATTCATAGTTTTTGGTGTTTTTTCTTCTGATCCCGTTCTTGTTTGGGGTGTTTTTGACGTGTTTTGGGGTCTCCGTTTCGTTTCGTTGGGTGTTCCGTGGTCATCATGGTGGAAAAGGGTAAATTGTGGGTTTTGGAGAACATCAGGTAGGTTTAGGGTGGTTTTGAGGTGGATCTATGGTTTTGAGGGGTTTTCTTTCAGTTTTTGGGTGATCCCATTCGTGTTTGCGGTGGTTTTGACGTGTTTTGGGGTCTCCGTTGGGTTTCGTTGGGTTCTCGTTGGTCGTTAAGTTAAATGGGAGAGGATGGTGGGTTTTGCAGAAGATCAGGTGAGTTTAGGGTGGTTTTGGGGTGGATCCGTGCTTTTAGGTGATTTTCTTCCAGTTTTGTTGTTGTTCCCGTTCTTGTTTGGGTGTTTTTGACGAGTTTTGTGGTCTCCGTTGGGTTTCGTTTGGTTTTCCGTGGTCATCCTAGTGGAAAAGGGTCAATTGTGGGTTTTGGAGAACATCAGGTAGGTTTAGGGTGGTTTTGAGGTGCATCTATGGTTTTGAGGGGTTTTCTTCCAGTTTTGGGGGTGATGCCGTTCTTGTTTGGGGTGTTTTTGACGTGTTTTGGGGTCTTTGTTGGGTTTCGTTGGCTTCTCGTTGGTCGTTAATTTAAATGGGTGTGGATTGTGCGTTTTGGAGAAGATCAGGTGAGTTTAGAGTGGTTTCGGGGTTGGATCCGTGCTTTTTGGAGATTTTCTTCTAGTTTTGGGGGTGATCCCGTTCTTGTTTGGGGTGTTTTTGACATATTTTGGGATCTCCGTTGGGTTTCGTTGGGTTTTCCTTGTTCATCGTGGTGGGAAAGTGTCAATTGTGGGTTTTGGAGAACATCAGGTAGGTTTAGGGTGGTTTTGGGGTGTATCTATGGTTTAAGGGGTTTTCTTTCGTTTTTGGGTGTGATCAGGTGTTTGTTTGGGTTGTTTTTGACGTGTTTTGTTGTCTCCATTGGGTTTCGTTGGGTTCTCGTTGGTCGTTAAGTTAAATGGGAGAGGATGGTGGGTTTTGCAGAAGATCAGGTGAGTTTAGGTTTGTTTGGGGGTTGGATCCGTGCTTTTTGGGGATTTTCTTCCAGTTTTGGGGGTGATCCCGTTCTTGTTTGGGGTGTTTTTGTCGTTTTTTGGGGTCTCCGTTGGGTTTCGTTGGGTTTTCCATGGTCATCATGGTGGAAAATTGTAAATTGTGGGTTTTGGAGAACATCAGGTAGGTTTAGGGTGGTTTTGGGGTGGATCTGTGGTTTTGGGGGAGTTTCTTCCAGTTTTGTTGTTGATCCCGTTCTTGTTTGCGTTGTTTTTGACGTGTTTTGTGGTCTCCGTTGGGTTTCGTTTGGTTTTCCGTGGTCATCCTAGTGGAAAAGGGTAAATTGTGGGTTTTGGAGAAGATCAGGTAGGTTTAGGGTGGTTTTGGGGTGGATCTATGGTTTTGGGGGTTTTCTTTCGTTTTTGGGGTTGATCCCTTTCCTTTCTGGGGTGTTTTTGACGTGTTTTGGGGTCTCTGTTGTGTTTTGTTGGGTTTTCCTTGGTCATCATGGTGGAAAAGTGTAAATTGTGGGTTTTGGAGAACATCAGGTAGGTTTAGGGTGGTTTTGGGGTGGATCTATGGTTTTGGGGGAGTTTCTTCCAGTTTTGTTGTTGATCCCGTTCTTGTTTGGGGTGTTTTTGACGTGTTTTGTGGTCTCCGTTGGGTTTCGTTTGGTTTTCCGTGGTCATCCTAGTGGAAAAGAGTAAGTTGTGGGTTTTGGAGAACATCAGGTAGGTTTAGGGTGGTTTTGAGGTGGGTCTATAGTTTTGAGGGGTTTTCTTCCAGTTTTGGGGGTGATCCCGTTCTTGTTTGGGGTGTTTTTGATGTGTTTTGGGGTCTCCATTGGATTTCGTTGGCTTCTCGTTGGTCGTTAATTTAAATGGGTGTGGATTGTGGGTTTTGGGGAAGATCAGGTGAGTTTAGTGTGGTTTTGGGGGGAAATTCATAGTTTTTGGTGTTTTTTCTTCTGATCCCGTTCTTGTTTGGGGTGTTTTTGACGTGTTTTTGGGTCTCCGTTGAGTTTCGTTGGGTGTTCCGTGGTCATCATGGTGGAAAAGGGTAAATTGTGGGTTTTGGAGAACATCAGGTAGGTTTAGGGTGGTTTTGAGGTGGATCTATGGTTTTGAGGGGTTTTCTTTCAGTTTTTGGGTGATCCCATTTGTGTTTGCGGTGGTTTTGACGTGTTTTGGGGTCTCCGTTGGGTTTCGTTGGGTTTTCCCTGGTCATCATGGTGGAAAATGTAAATTGTGGGTTTTGGAGAACATCAGGTAGGTTTAGGGTGGTTTTGAGGTGGAACTATGGTTTTGAGGGGTTTTCTTCCAGTTTTGGGGGTGATCCCGTTCTTGTTTGGGGTGTTTTTGACGTGTTTTGTGGTCTCCGTTGGGTTTCGTTGGGTTTTCCGTGTTCATCGTGGTGGAAAAGGGTAAATTGTGGGTTTTGGAGAAGATCAGGTAGGTTTAGGGTGGTTTTGGGATGGATCTATGGTTTTGGGGGTTTTCTTTCGTTTTTGGGGTTGATCCTTTTCCTTTCTGGGGTGTTTTTGACGTGTTTTGGGGTCTCTGTTGTGTTTTGTTGGGTTTTCCTTGGTCATCATGTTGGAAAAGTGTCAATTGTGGGTTTTGGAGAAGATGAGGTAGGTTTAGGGTGGTTTTGAGGTGCATCTATGGTTTTGAGGGGTTTTCTTCCAGTTTTGGGGGTGATGCCGTTCTTGTTTGGGGTGTTTTTGGCGTGTTTTGGGGTCTTTGTTGGGTTTCGTTGGCTTCTCGTTGGTCGTTAATTTAAATGGGTGTGGATTGTGCGTTTTGGAGAAGATCAGGTGATTTTAGAGTGTCTTCGGGGTTGGATCCGTGCTTTTTGGAGATTTTCTTCTAGTTTTGGGGGTGATCCCGTTCTTGTTTGGGGTGTTTTTGACATATTTTGGGATCTCCGTTGGGTTCCGTTGGGTTTTCCTTGTTCATCGTGGTGGGAAAGTGTCAATTGTGGGTTTTGGAGAAGATCAGGTAGGTTTAGGGTGGTTTTGGGGTGTATCTATGGTTTAGGAGGTTTTTTTTCGTTTTTGGGTGTGATCAGGTGTTTGTTTGGGGTGTTTTTGACGTGTTTTGTTGTCTCCGTTGGGTTTCGTTGGGTTCTCGTTGGTCGTTAAGTTAAATGGGAGTGGATGGTGGGTTTTGCAGAAGATCAGGTGAGTTTAGGTTTGTTTGGGGGTTGGATCCGTGCTTTTTGGGGATTTTCTTCCAGTTTTGGGGGTGATCCCGTTCTTGTTTGGGGTGTTTTTGTCGTTTTTTGGGGTCTCCGTTGGGTTTCGTTGGGTTTTCCATGGTCATCATGGTGGAAAATTGTAAATTGTGGGTTTTGGAGAACATCAGGTAGGTTTAGGGTGGTTTTGGGGTGGATCTATGGTTTTGGGGGAGTTTCTTCCAGTTTTGTTGTTGATCCCGTTCTTGTTTGGGGTGTTTTTGACGTGTTTCACAGAATCACAGAATCACAGAATTTTCTAGGTTGGAAGAGACCTCAAGGAGCGGGTGCAGAGAAGGGCGACGAAGCTGGTGAGGGGCCTGGAGAACAAGTCCTACGAGGAGCGGCTGAGGGAGCTGGGCTTGTTCAGCCTGGAGAAGAGGAGGCTCAGGGGCGACCTTATCGCTCTTTTTAGGTACCTCAAGGGAGGCTGTAGCGAGGTGGGGGTTGGCCTGTTCTCCCACGTGCCTGGTGACAGGACGAGGGGGAATGGGTTTAAGTTGAGCCAGGGGAGTTTTAGGCTAGATGTTAGGAAGAACTTCTTCACTGAAAGGGTTGTGAGGCACTGGAACAGGCTGCCCAGGGAAGTGGTGGAGTCACCATCCCTGGAAGTCTTCAAAAGACGTTTAGATGTAGAGCTTAGGGATATGGTTTAGTGGAGGGCTGTTAGCGTTAGGTTGGAGGTTGGACTCGATGAACTTGAGGTCTCTTCTGTGGTCTCCGTTGGGTTTCGTTTGGTTTTCCGTGGTCATCCTAGTGGAAAAGAGTAAGTTGTGGGTTTTGGAGAAGATCAGGTAGGTTTAGGGTGGTTTTGAGGTGGATCTATAGTTTTGAGGGGTTTTCTTCCAGTTTTGGGGGTGATCCCGTTCTTGTTTGGGGTGTTTTTGATGTGTTTTGGGGTCTCCATTGGATTTCGTATGCTTCTCGTTGGTCGTTAATTTAAATGGGTGTGGATTGTGGGTTTTGGAGAAGATCAGGTGAGTTTAGTGTGGTTTTGGGGGGAAATTCATAGTTTTTGGTGTTTTTTCTTCTGATCCCGTTCTTGTTTGGGGTGTTTTTGACGTGTTTTGGGGTCTCCGTTTCGTTTCGTTGGGTGTTCCGTGGTCATCATGGTGGAAAAGGGTAAATTGTGGGTTTTGGAGAACATCAGGTAGGTTTAGGGTGGTTTTGAGGTGGATCTATGGTTTTGAGGGGTTTTCTTTCAGTTTTTGGGTGATCCCATTCGTGTTTGCGGTGGTTTTGACGTGTTTTGGGGTCTCCGTTGGGTTTCGTTGGGTTTTCCCTGGTCATCATGGTGGAAAAGTGTAAATTGTGGGTTTTGGAGAACATCAGGTAGGTTTAGGGTGGTTTTGGGGTGGATCTATGGTTTTGGGTGTTTTCTTTCGTTTTTGGGGTTGATCCTTTTTCTTTCTGGGGTGTTTTTGACGTGTTTTGGGGTCTCTGTTGTGTTTCGTTGGGTTTTCCGTGGTCATCATGTTGGAAAATTGTAAATTGTGGGTTTTGGAGAAGATCAGGTTGCTTTAGGGTGGTTTTGGGGTGGATCTATGGAATTTGGGCCTTTATTCTGTTTTTTTGAGATGATCCTGGTCTTGTTTGTGTTGTTTTTGACGTGTTTTGGGGTCTCCGTTGGGTTTCGTTGGCTTCTCGTTGGTCGTTAAGTTAAATGGGTGTGGATGGTGGGTTTTGCAGAAGATCAGGTGAGTTTAGGGTGGTTTGGGGGTTGGATCCGTGCTTTCTGGTGATTTTCTTCCAGTTTTGGGGGTGATCCCGTTCTTGTTTGGGGTGTTTTTGTCGTTTTTTGGGGTCTCCGTTGGGTTTCGTTGGGTTTTCCCTGGTCATCATGGTGGAAAAGGGTCAATTGTGGGTTTTGGAGAAGATCAGGTAGGTTTAGGGTGGTTTTGGGGTGGATCTATGGTTTTGGGGGATTTTCTTCCATTTATTGTTGTTGATCCCGTTCTTGTTTGGGTGTTTTTGACGAGTTTTGTGGTCTCCGTTGGGTTTCGTTTTGTTTTCCGTGGTCATCCTAGTGGAAAAGGGTCAATTGTGGGTTTTGGAGAACATCAGGTAGGTTTAGGGTGCTTTTCGGGAGGATATGTTGTATTTGGCATTTTGTTCTATTTTTGGGGTTAATTCTGTTCTTTTTTTGGTGTTTTTGACGTGTTTTGCGGTCTCTGTTGGGTTTCGTTAGGTTCTCATTGGTCGTCAAGGTAAATGGGAGTGGATTGTGGGTTTTGGAGAAGATCAGGTTAGTTTACGGCGGTTTGGGGGGGAAATTCATAGTTTTTGGTGTTTTTTCTTCTGTTCACGTTCTTTTTTTGGGTTGTTTTAGACGTGTTTTGGGGTCTCCGTTGCGTTTCGTTGGGTTTTCCGTGGTCATCATGGTGGAAAAGGGTAAATTGTGGATTTTGGAGAACATCAGGTAGGTTTAGCGTGGTTTTGAGGTGGATCTATAGTTTTGAGGGGTATTCTTCCAGTTTTGGGGGTGATGCCGTTCTTGTTTGGGGTGTTTTTGACGTGTTTTGGGGTCTCCGTTGGGTTTCGTTGGCTTCTCGTTGGTCGTTAATTTAAATGGGTGTGGATTGTGGGTTTTGGAGAAGATCAGGTGAGTTTAGTGTGGTTTTGGGGGGAAATTCATAGTTTTTGGTGTTTTTTCTTCTGATCCCGTTCTTTTTTGGGGTGTTTTAGACGTGTTTTGCTTTCTCCGTTGCGTTTCGTTGGGTTTTCCCTGGTCATCATGGTGGAAAAGTGTAAATTGTGGGTTTTTGAGAACATCAGGTAGGTTTAGGGTGGTTTTGAGGTGCATCTGTTGTTTTGAGGGGTTTTCTTCCAGTTTTGGGGGTGATGCCGTTCTTGTTTGGGGTGTTTTTGGCGTGTTTTGGGGTCTTTGTTGGGTTTCGTTGGCTTCTCGTTGGTCGTTAAGTTAAATGGGTGTGGATGGTGGGTTTTGCAGAAGATCAGGTGAGTTTAGGGTGGTTTAGGGGTTGGATCCGTGCTTTTTGGTGATTTTATTCCAGTTTTGGGGGTGATCCCGTTCTTGTTTGGGGTGTTTTTGTCGTTTTTTGGGGTCTCCGTTGGGTTTCGTTGGGTTTTCCATGGTCATCATGGTGGAAAAGTGTAAATTGTGGGTTTTGGAGAAGATCAGGTGAGTTTAGTGTGGTTTTGGGGGGAAATTCATAGTTTTTGGTGATTTTTCTTCTGATCCCGTTCTTGTTTGGGGTGTTGTAGACGTGTTTTGCTGTCTCTGTTGCGTTTCGTTGGGTGTTCCATGGTCATCATGGTGGAAAAGGGTAAATTGTGGGTTTTGGAGAACATCAGGTAGGTTTAGGGTGGTTTTGGGGTGGATCTATGGTTTTGAGTGGTTTTCTTCCAGTTTTTGGGTGATCCCATTCGTGTTTGCGGTGGTTTTGACGTGTTTTGGGGTCTCTGTTGGGTTTCGTTGGCTTCTCGTTGGTCGTTAATTTAAATGGGTGTGGATTGTGGGTTTTGGAGAAGATCAGGTGAGTTTAGAGTGGTTTGGGGGTTGGATCCGTGCTTTTTGGGGATTTTCTTCTAGTTTTGGGGTTGATCCCGTTCTTGTTTGGGGTGTTTTTGACATATTTTGGGATCTCCGTTGGGTTTTGTTGGGTTTTCCTTGTTCATCGTGGTGGAAAAGGGTAAATTGTGGGTTTTGGAGAAGATCAGGTAGGTTTATGGTGGTTTTGGGGTGGATCTATGGTTTTGGGGGTTTTCTTTCGTTTTTGGGGGTGATCCTGTTCCTTTCTGGGGTGTTTTTGACGTGTTTTGGGGTCTCTGTTGTGTTTCGTTGGGTTTTCCTTGGTCATCATGTTGGAAAAGGGTAAATTGTGGGTTTTGGAGAACATCAGGTAGTTTTAGAGTGGTTTTGGGGTGGATCTATGGAATTTGGGCCTTTATTCTGTTTTTTGGGATGATCCTGGTCTTGTTTGCGTTGTTTTTGACGTGTTTTGGGGTCTCCGTTGGGTTTCGTTGGCTTCTCGTTGGTCGTTAAGTTAAATGGGTGTGGATGGTGGGTTTTGCAGAAGATCAGGTGAGTTTAGGGTGGTTTGGGGGTTGGATCCGTGCTTTTGGGGGATTTGCTTCTAGTTTTGGGGGTGATCCCGTTCTTGTTTGGGGTGTTTTTGTCGTTTTTTGGGGTCTCCGTTGGGTTTCGTTGGGTTTTCCTTGGTCATCATGGTGGAAAAGTGTAAATTGTGGGTTTTGGAGAAGATCAGGTAGGTTTGGGGTGGTTTTGGGGTGGATCTATGGTTTTGGGGGTTTTCTTTCTTTTTTGGGTGTGATCCTCTTCGTGTTTGCGGTGGTTTTGACGTGTTTTGTGGTCTCCGTTGGGTTTCGTTTGGTTTTCCGTGGTCATCATGGTGGAAAAGGGTAAGTTGCGGGTTTTGGAGAACATTAGGTAGTTTTGGGGGGACTTTGGGGGTGTATTCTTGGTATTTGGGGTTTTCTTCTCTTTTTTGGGGTGATCCCTTTCTTTTTTGGGGTGTTTTTGACGTGTTTTGCGGTCTTTGTTGGGTTTCATTGGGTTCTCGTTTGACGTTAAGGTAAATGGGAGCGGATTGTGAGTTTTGGAGAAGATCATGTGTGTTTAGTGTGGTGTTGTGGGGAAATTCATAGTTTTTGGTGTTTTTTCTTCTGATCCCGTTCTTTTTTGGGGTGTTTTAGACGTGTTTTGCTTTCTCCGTTGCGTTTCGTTGGGTGTTCCGTGGTCATCATGGTGGAAAAGGGTAAATTGTGGGTTTTGGAGAACATCAGGTAGGTTTAGGGTGGTTTTGAGGTGCATCTGTTGTTTTGAGGGGTTTTCTTCCAGTTTTGGGGGTGATCCCATTCTTGTTTGGGGTGTTTTTGACGTTTTTGGGGTCTCCGTTGGGTTTCGTTGGCTTCTCGTTGGTCGTTAATTTAAATGGGAGTGGATTGTGGGTTTTGGAGAAGATCAGGTGAGTTTAGTGTGGTTTTGGGGGAAAATTCATAGTTTTTGGTGTTTTTTCTTCTGATCCCGTTCTTTTTTGAGGTGTTTTAGACGTGTTTTGCTGTCTCCGTTACGTTTCGTTGGGTGTTCCGTGGTCATCATGGTGGAAAAGGGTAAATTGTGGGTTTTGGAGAACATCAGGTAGGTTTAGGGTGGTTTTGAGGTGGATCTATGGTTTTGAGGGGTTTTCTTCCAGTTTTTGGGTGATCCCATTCGTGTTTCCCGGTTTTTTGACGTGTTTTGGGGTCTCCGTTGGGTTTCGTTGGGTTTTCCGTGGTCATCATGGTGGAAAAGGGTAAATTGCGGGTTTTGGAGAACATCAGGTAGGTTTGGGGGGACTTTGGGGGTGGATTCTTGGTATTTGGGGTTTTCTTCTCTTTTTTTGGGGTGATCCCTTTCTTTTTTGGGGTGTTTTTGACGTGTTTTGCGGTCTTTGTTTGGTTTCATTGGGTTCTCGTTTGACGTTAAGGTAAATGGGAGCGGATTGTGGGTTTTGGAGAAGATCATGTGTGTTTAGTGTGGTGTTGGGGGGAAATTCATAGTTTTTGGTGTTTTTTCTTCTGATCCCGTTCTTGTTTGGGGTGCTTTAGACGTGTTTTGGGGTCTCCGTTGGGTTTCGTTGGGTTTTCCGTGGTCATCATGGTGGAAAAGGGTAAATTGTGGGTTTTGGAGAACATCAGGTAGGTTTAGGGTGGTTTTGAGGTGGATCTATGGCTTTGAGGGGTTTTCTTCCAGTTTTGGGGGTGATCCCTTTCTTGATTTGGGAGTTTTTGACATTTTTGGGGTCTCCGTTGGGTTTCGTTGGGTTCTCGTTGGTCATTAAGTTAAATGGGAGTGGATGGTGGGTTTTGCAGAAGAGCAGGTGAGTTTAGGGTGGTTTGGGGGTTGGATCCATGCTTTTTGGGGATTTTCTTCCAGTTTTGGGGGTGATCCCGTTCTTGTTTGGGGTGTTTTTGTCGTTTTTTGGGATCTCCGTTGGGTTTCGTTGGGTTTTCCATGGTCATCATGGCGGAAAAGTGTAAATTGTTGGTTTTGGAGAAGATCAGGTAGGTTTATGGTGGTTTTGGGGTGGATCTATGGTTTTGGGGGATTTTCTTCCAGTTTTGTTGTTGATCCCGTTCTTGTTTGGGTGTTTTTGACGTGTTTTGTGGTCTCTGTTGGGTTTCGTTGGGTTTTCCGTGATCATCATGTTGGAAAAGGGTAAATTGTGAGTTTTGGAGAAGATCACGTAGGTTTAGGGTGATTTTGAGGTGGATCTATGGTTTTGAGGGGTTTTCTTCCAGTTTTGGGGGTGATGCCGTTCTTGTTTGGGGTGTTTTTGACGTGTTTTGGGGTCTCCGTTGGGTTTCGTTGGCTTCTCGTTGGTCGTTATGTTAAATGGGAGTGGATGGTGGGTTTTGGAGAAGATCAGGTGAGTTTAGAGTGGTTTGGGGGTTGGATCCGTGCTTTTTGGAGATTTTCTTCTAGTTTTGGGGGTGATCCCGTTCTTGTTTGGGGTGTTTTTGACATATTTTGGGATCTCCGTTGGGTTTTGTTGGGTTTTCCGTGTTCATCGTGGTGGAAAAGGGTAAATTGTGGGTTTTGGAGAAGATCAGGTAGGTTTAGGGTGGTTTTGGGGTGGATCTATGGTTTTGGGGGTTTTCTTTCGTTTTTGGGGGTGATCCTGTTCCTTTCTGGGGTGTTTTTGACGTGTTTTGGGGTCTCTGTTGTGTTTTGTTGGGTTTTCCTTGGTCATCATGTTGGAAAAGTGTCAATTGTGGGTTTTGGAGAAGATCAGGTTGCTTTAGGGTGGTTTGGGGTGGATCTATGGAATTTGGGCCTTTATTCTGTTTTTTGGGATGATCCTGGTCTTGTTTACATTGTTTTTGACGTGTTTTGGGGTCTCCGTTGGGTTTCGTTGGGTTCTCGTTGGTCGTTAAGTTAAATGGGAGTGGATGGTGGGTTTTGCAGAAGATCAGGTGAGTTTAGGGTGGTTTGGGGGTTGGATCCGTGCTTTTGGGGGATTTTCTTCCAGTTTTGGGGGTGATCCCGTTCTTGTTTGGGGTGTTTTTGTCGTGTTTTGCGGTCTCCGTTGGGTTTCGTTGGGTTTTCCTTGGTCATCATGGTGGAAAAGGGTAAATTGTGGGTTTTGGAGAACATCAGGTAGGTTTGGGGTGGTTTTGGGGTGGATCTATGGTTTTGGGGGTTTTCTTTCGTTTTTGGGTGTGATCCTGTTTGTGTTTGCGGTGGTTTTGACGTGTTTTGTGGTCTCCGTTGGGTTTCGTTTGGTTTTCCGTGGTCATCATGGTGGAAAAGGGTAAGTTGCGGGTTTTGGAGAACATTAGGTAGTTTTGGGGGGACTTTGGGGGTGTATTCTTGGTATTTGGGGTTTTCTTCTCTTTTTTGGGGTGATCCCTTTCTTTTTTGGGGTGTTTTTGACGTGTTTTGCGGTCTTTGTTTGGTTTCATTGGGTTCTCGTTTGACGTTAAGGTAAATGGGAGCGGATTGTGAGTTTTGGAGAAGATCATGTGTGTTTAGTGTGGTGTTGGGGGGAAATTCATAGTTTTTGGTGTTTTTTCTTCTGATCCCGTTCTTTTTTGGGGTGTTTTAGACGTGTTTTGCTGTCTCCGTTGCGTTTCGTTGGGTGTTCCGTGGTCATCATGGTGGAAAAGGGTAAATTGTGGGTTTTGGAGAACATCAGGTAGGTTTAGGGTGGTTTTGAGGTGGATCTATGGTTTTGAGGGGTTTTCTTCCAGTTTTTGGGTGATCCCATTCGTGTTTGCCGGTGTTTTGACGTGTTTTGGGGTCTCCGTTGGGTTTCGTTGGGTTTTCCGTGGTCATCATGGTGGAAAAGGGTAAATTGTGGATTTTGGAGAACATCAGGTAGGTTTGGGGGGACTTTGGGGGTGGATTCTTGGTATTTGGGGTTTTCTTCTCTTTTTTTGGGGTGATCCCTTTCTTTTTTGGGGTGTTTTTGACGTGTTTTGCGGTCTTTGTTTGGTTTCATTGGGTTCTCGTTTGACGTTAAGGTAAATGGGAGCGGATTGTGGGTTTTGGAGAAGATCATGTGTGTTTAGTGTGGTGTTGGGGGGAAATTCATAGTTTTTGGTGATTTTTCTTCTGATCCCGTTCTTGTTTGGGGTGCTTTAGACGTGTTTTGGGGTCTCCGTTGGGTTTCGTTGGGTTTTCCGTGGTCATCATGGTGGAAAAGGGTAAATTGTGGGTTTTGGAGAACATCAGGTAGGTTTAGGGTGGTTTTGAGGTGGATCTATGGTTTTGAGGGGTTTTCTTCCAGTTTTGGGGGTGATCCCATTCTTGTTTGGGGTGTTTTTGACGTTTTTGGGGTCTCCGTTGGGTTTCGTTGGCTTCTCGTTGGTCGTTAATTTAAATGGGAGTGGATTGTGGGTTTTGGAGAAGATCAGGTGAGTTTAGTGTGGTTTTGGGGGAAAATTCATAGTTTTTGGTGTTTTTTCTTCTGATCCCGTTCTTTTTTGAGGTGTTTTAGACGTGTTTTGCTGTCTCCGTTACGTTTCGTTGGGTGTTCCGTGGTCATCATGGTGGAAAAGGGTAAATTGTGGGTTTTGGAGAACATCAGGTAGGTTTAGGGTGGTTTTGAGGTGGATCTATGGTTTTGAGGGGTTTTCTTCCAGTTTTTGGGTGATCCCATTCGTGTTTGCCGGTGTTTTGACGTGTTTTGGGGTCTCCGTTGGGTTTCGTTGGGTTTTCCGTGGTCATCATGGTGGAAAAGGGTAAATTGCGGGTTTTGGAGAACATCAGGTAGGTTTGGGGGGACTTTGGGGGTGGATTCTTGGTATTTGGGGTTTTCTTCTCTTTTTTTGGGGTGATCCCTTTCTTTTTTGGGGTGTTTTTGACGTGTTTTGCGGTCTTTGTTTGGTTTCATTGGGTTCTCGTTTGACGTTAAGGTAAATGGGAGCGGATTGTGGGTTTTGGAGAAGATCATGTGTGTTTAGTGTGGTGTTGGGGGGAAATTCATAGTTTTTGGTGTTTTTTCTTCTGATCCCGTTCTTTTTTGGGGTGCTTTAGACGTGTTTTGGGGTCTCCGTTGGGTTTCGTTGGGTTTTCCGTGGTCATCATGGTGGAAAAGGGTAAATTGTGGGTTTTGGAGAACATCAGGTAGGTTTAGGGTGGTTTTGAGGTGGAACTATGGCTTTGAGGGGTTTTCTTCCAGTTTTGGGGGTGATCCCTTTCTTGATTTGGGTGTTTTTGACATTTTTGGGGTCTCCGTTGGGTTTCGTTGGGTTCTCGTTGGTCATTAAGTTAAATGGGAGTGGATGGTGGGTTTTGCAGAAGATCAGGTGAGTTTAGGTTTGTTTGGGGGTTGGATCCGTGCTTTTTGGGGATTTTCTTCCAGTTTTGGGGGTGATCCCGTTCTTGTTTGGGGTGTTTTTGTCGTTTTTTGGGGTCTCCGTTGGGTTTCGTTGGGTTTTCCATGGTCATCATGGTGGAAAAGTGTAAATTGTGGGTTTTGGAGAACATCAGGTAGGTTTAGGGTGGTTTTGGGGTGGATCTGTGGTTTTGGGGGAGTTTCTTCCAGTTTTGTTGTTGATCCCGTTCTTGTTTGCGTTGTTTTTGACGTGTTTTGTGGTCTCCGTTGGGTTTCGTTTGGTTTTCCGTGGTCATCCTAGTGGAAAAGGGTAAATTGTGGGTTTTGGAGAAGATCAGGTAGGTTTAGGGTGGTTTTGGGGTGGATCTATGGTTTTGGGGGTTTTCTTTCGTTTTTGGGGTTGATCCCTTTCCTTTCTGGGGTGTTTTTGACGTGTTTTGGGGTCTCTGTTGTGTTTTGTTGGGTTTTCCTTGGTCATCATGGTGGAAAAGTGTAAATTGTGGGTTTTGGAGAACATCAGGTAGGTTTAGGGTGGTTTTGGGGTGGATCTATGGTTTTGGGGGAGTTTCTTCCAGTTTTGTTGTTGATCCCGTTCTTGTTTGGGGTGTTTTTGACGTGTTTTGTGGTCTCCGTTGGGTTTCGTTTGGTTTTCCGTGGTCATCCTAGTGGAAAAGAGTAAGTTGTGGGTTTTGGAGAACATCAGGTAGGTTTAGGGTGGTTTTGAGGTGGGTCTATAGTTTTGAGGGGTTTTCTTCCAGTTTTGGGGGTGATCCCGTTCTTGTTTGGGGTGTTTTTGATGTGTTTTGGGGTCTCCATTGGATTTCGTTGGCTTCTCGTTGGTCGTTAATTTAAATGGGTGTGGATTGTGGGTTTTGGGGAAGATCAGGTGAGTTTAGTGTGGTTTTGGGGGGAAATTCATAGTTTTTGGTGTTTTTTCTTCTGATCCCGTTCTTGTTTGGGGTGTTTTTGACGTGTTTTTGGGTCTCCGTTGAGTTTCGTTGGGTGTTCCGTGGTCATCATGGTGGAAAAGGGTAAATTGTGGGTTTTGGAGAACATCAGGTAGGTTTAGGGTGGTTTTGAGGTGGATCTATGGTTTTGAGGGGTTTTCTTTCAGTTTTTGGGTGATCCCATTTGTGTTTGCGGTGGTTTTGACGTGTTTTGGGGTCTCCGTTGGGTTTCGTTGGGTTTTCCATGGTCATCATGGTGGAAAATGTAAATTGTGGGTTTTGGAGAACATCAGGTAGGTTTAGGGTGGTTTTGAGGTGGAACTATGGTTTTGAGGGGTTTTCTTCCAGTTTTGGGGGTGATCCCGTTCTTGTTTGGGGTGTTTTTGACGTGTTTTGTGGTCTCCGTTGGGTTTCGTTGGGTTTTCCGTGTTCATCGTGGTGGAAAAGGGTAAATTGTGGGTTTTGGAGAAGATCAGGTAGGTTTAGGGTGGTTTTGGGATGGATCTATGGTTTTGGGGGTTTTCTTTCGTTTTTGGGGTTTATCCTTTTCCTTTCTGGGGTGTTTTTGACGTGTTTTGGGGTCTCTGTTGTGTTTTGTTGGGTTTTCCTTGGTCATCATGTTGGAAAAGTGTCAATTGTGGGTTTTGGAGAAGATCAGGTAGGTTTAGGGTGGTTTTGAGGTGCATCTATGGTTTTGAGGGGTTTTCTTCCAGTTTTGGGGGTGATGCCGTTCTTGTTTGGGGTGTTTTTGGCGTGTTTTGGGGTCTTTGTTGGGTTTCGTTGGCTTCTCGTTGGTCGTTAATTTAAATGGGTGTGGATTGTGCGTTTTGGAGAAGATCAGGTGATTTTAGAGTGTCTTCGGGGTTGGATCCGTGCTTTTTGGAGATTTTCTTCTAGTTTTGGGGGTGATCCCGTTCTTGTTTGGGGTGTTTTTGACATATTTTGGGATCTCCGTTGGGTTCCGTTGGGTTTTCCTTGTTCATCGTGGTGGGAAAGTGTCAATTGTGGGTTTTGGAGAAGATCAGGTAGGTTTAGGGTGGTTTTGGGGTGTATCTATGGTTTAGGAGGTTTTTTTTCGTTTTTGGGTGTGATCAGGTGTTTGTTTGGGGTGTTTTTGACGTGTTTTGTTGTCTCCGTTGGGTTTCGTTGGGTTCTCGTTGGTCGTTAAGTTAAATGGGAGTGGATGGTGGGTTTTGCAGAAGATCAGGTGAGTTTAGGTTTGTTTGGGGGTTGGATCCGTGCTTTTTGGGGATTTTCTTCCAGTTTTGGGGGTGATCCCGTTCTTGTTTGGGGTGTTTTTGTCGTTTTTTGGGGTCTCCGTTGGGTTTCGTTGGGTTTTCCATGGTCATCATGGTGGAAAATTGTAAATTGTGGGTTTTGGAGAACATCAGGTAGGTTTAGGGTGGTTTTGGGGTGGATCTATGGTTTTGGGGGAGTTTCTTCCAGTTTTGTTGTTGATCCCGTTCTTGTTTGGGGTGTTTTTGACGTGTTTCACAGAATCACAGAATCACAGAATTTTCTAGGTTGGAAGAGACCTCAAGGAGCGGGTGCAGAGAAGGGCGACGAAGCTGGTGAGGGGCCTGGAGAACAAGTCCTACGAGGAGCGGCTGAGGGAGCTGGGCTTGTTCAGCCTGGAGAAGAGGAGGCTCAGGGGCGACCTTATCGCTCTTTTTAGGTACCTCAAGGGAGGCTGTAGCGAGGTGGGGGTTGGCCTGTTCTCCCACGTGCCTGGTGACAGGACGAGGGGGAATGGGTTTAAGTTGAGCCAGGGGAGTTTTAGGCTAGATGTTAGGAAGAACTTCTTCACTGAAAGGGTTGTGAGGCACTGGAACAGGCTGCCCAGGGAAGTGGTGGAGTCACCATCCCTGGAAGTCTTCAAAAGACGTTTAGATGTAGAGCTTAGGGATATGGTTTAGTGGAGGGCTGTTAGCGTTAGGTTGGAGGTTGGACTCGATGAACTTGAGGTCTCTTCTGTGGTCTCCGTTGGGTTTCGTTTGGTTTTCCGTGGTCATCCTAGTGGAAAAGAGTAAGTTGTGGGTTTTGGAGAAGATCAGGTAGGTTTAGGGTGGTTTTGAGGTGGATCTATAGTTTTGAGGGGTTTTCTTCCAGTTTTGGGGGTGATCCCGTTCTTGTTTGGGGTGTTTTTGATGTGTTTTGGGGTCTCCATTGGATTTCGTTGGCTTCTCGTTGGTCGTTAATTTAAATGGGTGTGGATTGTGGGTTTTGGAGAAGATCAGGTGAGTTTAGTGTGGTTTTGGGGGGAAATTCATAGTTTTTGGTGTTTTTTCTTCTGATCCCGTTCTTGTTTGGGGTGTTTTTGACGTGTTTTGGGGTCTCCGTTTCGTTTCGTTGGGTGTTCCGTGGTCATCATGGTGGAAAAGGGTAAATTGTGGGTTTTGGAGAACATCAGGTAGGTTTAGGGTGGTTTTGAGGTGGATCTATGGTTTTGAGGGGTTTTCTTTCAGTTTTTGGGTGATCCCATTCGTGTTTGCGGTGGTTTTGACGTGTTTTGGGGTCTCCGTTGGGTTTCGTTGGGTTTTCCCTGGTCATCATGGTGGAAAAGTGTAAATTGTGGGTTTTGGAGAACATCAGGTAGGTTTAGGGTGGTTTTGGGGTGGATCTATGGTTTTGGGTGTTTTCTTTCGTTTTTGGGGTTGATCCTTTTTCTTTCTGGGGTGTTTTTGACGTGTTTTGGGGTCTCTGTTGTGTTTCGTTGGGTTTTCCGTGGTCATCATGTTGGAAAATTGTAAATTGTGGGTTTTGGAGAAGATCAGGTTGCTTTAGGGTGGTTTTGGGGTGGATCTATGGAATTTGGGCCTTTATTCTGTTTTTTTGAGATGATCCTGGTCTTGTTTGTGTTGTTTTTGACGTGTTTTGGGGTCTCCGTTGGGTTTCGTTGGCTTCTCGTTGGTCGTTAAGTTAAATGGGTGTGGATGGTGGGTTTTGCAGAAGATCAGGTGAGTTTAGGGTGGTTTGGGGGTTGGATCCGTGCTTTCTGGTGATTTTCTTCCAGTTTTGGGGGTGATCCCGTTCTTGTTTGGGGTGTTTTTGTCGTTTTTTGGGGTCTCCGTTGGGTTTCGTTGGGTTTTCCCTGGTCATCATGGTGGAAAAGGGTCAATTGTGGGTTTTGGAGAAGATCAGGTAGGTTTAGGGTGGTTTTGGGGTGGATCTATGGTTTTGGGGGATTTTCTTCCATTTATTGTTGTTGATCCCGTTCTTGTTTGGGTGTTTTTGACGAGTTTTGTGGTCTCCGTTGGGTTTCGTTTTGTTTTCCGTGGTCATCCTAGTGGAAAAGGGTCAATTGTGGGTTTTGGAGAACATCAGGTAGGTTTAGGGTGCTTTTCGGGAGGATATGTTGTATTTGGCATTTTGTTCTATTTTTGGGGTTAATTCTGTTCTTTTTTTGGTGTTTTTGACGTGTTTTGCGGTCTCTGTTGGGTTTCGTTAGGTTCTCATTGGTCGTCAAGGTAAATGGGAGTGGATTGTGGGTTTTGGAGAAGATCAGGTTAGTTTACGGCGGTTTGGGGGGGAAATTCATAGTTTTTGGTGTTTTTTCTTCTGTTCACGTTCTTTTTTTGGGTTGTTTTAGACGTGTTTTGGGGTCTCCGTTGCGTTTCGTTGGGTTTTCCGTGGTCATCATGGTGGAAAAGGGTAAATTGTGGATTTTGGAGAACATCAGGTAGGTTTAGCGTGGTTTTGAGGTGGATCTATAGTTTTGAGGGGTATTCTTCCAGTTTTGGGGGTGATGCCGTTCTTGTTTGGGGTGTTTTTGACGTGTTTTGGGGTCTCCGTTGGGTTTCGTTGGCTTCTCGTTGGTCGTTAATTTAAATGGGTGTGGATTGTGGGTTTTGGAGAAGATCAGGTGAGTTTAGTGTGGTTTTGGGGGGAAATTCATAGTTTTTGGTGTTTTTTCTTCTGATCCCGTTCTTTTTTGGGGTGTTTTAGACGTGTTTTGCTTTCTCCGTTGCGTTTCGTTGGGTTTTCCCTGGTCATCATGGTGGAAAAGTGTAAATTGTGGGTTTTTGAGAACATCAGGTAGGTTTAGGGTGGTTTTGAGGTGCATCTGTTGTTTTGAGGGGTTTTCTTCCAGTTTTGGGGGTGATGCCGTTCTTGTTTGGGGTGTTTTTGGCGTGTTTTGGGGTCTTTGTTGGGTTTCGTTGGCTTCTCGTTGGTCGTTAAGTTAAATGGGTGTGGATGGTGGGTTTTGCAGAAGATCAGGTGAGTTTAGGGTGGTTTAGGGGTTGGATCCGTGCTTTTTGGTGATTTTATTCCAGTTTTGGGGGTGATCCCGTTCTTGTTTGGGGTGTTTTTGTCGTTTTTTGGGGTCTCCGTTGGGTTTCGTTGGGTTTTCCATGGTCATCATGGTGGAAAAGTGTAAATTGTGGGTTTTGGAGAAGATCAGGTGAGTTTAGTGTGGTTTTGGGGGGAAATTCATAGTTTTTGGTGATTTTTCTTCTGATCCCGTTCTTGTTTGGGGTGTTGTAGACGTGTTTTGCTGTCTCTGTTGCGTTTCGTTGGGTGTTCCATGGTCATCATGGTGGAAAAGGGTAAATTGTGGGTTTTGGAGAACATCAGGTAGGTTTAGGGTGGTTTTGGGGTGGATCTATGGTTTTGAGTGGTTTTCTTCCAGTTTTTGGGTGATCCCATTCGTGTTTGCGGTGGTTTTGACGTGTTTTGGGGTCTCTGTTGGGTTTCGTTGGCTTCTCGTTGGTCGTTAATTTAAATGGGTGTGGATTGTGGGTTTTGGAGAAGATCAGGTGAGTTTAGAGTGGTTTGGGGGTTGGATCCGTGCTTTTTGGGGATTTTCTTCTAGTTTTGGGGTTGATCCCGTTCTTGTTTGGGGTGTTTTTGACATATTTTGGGATCTCCGTTGGGTTTTGTTGGGTTTTCCTTGTTCATCGTGGTGGAAAAGGGTAAATTGTGGGTTTTGGAGAAGATCAGGTAGGTTTATGGTGGTTTTGGGGTGGATCTATGGTTTTGGGGGTTTTCTTTCGTTTTTGGGGGTGATCCTGTTCCTTTCTGGGGTGTTTTTGACGTGTTTTGGGGTCTCTGTTGTGTTTCGTTGGGTTTTCCTTGGTCATCATGTTGGAAAAGGGTAAATTGTGGGTTTTGGAGAACATCAGGTAGTTTTAGAGTGGTTTTGGGGTGGATCTATGGAATTTGGGCCTTTATTCTGTTTTTTGGGATGATCCTGGTCTTGTTTGCGTTGTTTTTGACGTGTTTTGGGGTCTCCGTTGGGTTTCGTTGGCTTCTCGTTGGTCGTTAAGTTAAATGGGTGTGGATGGTGGGTTTTGCAGAAGATCAGGTGAGTTTAGGGTGGTTTGGGGGTTGGATCCGTGCTTTTGGGGGATTTGCTTCTAGTTTTGGGGGTGATCCCGTTCTTGTTTGGGGTGTTTTTGTCGTTTTTTGGGGTCTCCGTTGGGTTTCGTTGGGTTTTCCTTGGTCATCATGGTGGAAAAGTGTAAATTGTGGGTTTTGGAGAAGATCAGGTAGGTTTGGGGTGGTTTTGGGGTGGATCTATGGTTTTGGGGGTTTTCTTTCTTTTTTGGGTGTGATCCTCTTCGTGTTTGCGGTGGTTTTGACGTGTTTTGTGGTCTCCGTTGGGTTTCGTTTGGTTTTCCGTGGTCATCATGGTGGAAAAGGGTAAGTTGCGGGTTTTGGAGAACATTAGGTAGTTTTGGGGGGACTTTGGGGGTGTATTCTTGGTATTTGGGGTTTTCTTCTCTTTTTTGGGGTGATCCCTTTCTTTTTTGGGGTGTTTTTGACGTGTTTTGCGGTCTTTGTTGGGTTTCATTGGGTTCTCGTTTGACGTTAAGGTAAATGGGAGCGGATTGTGAGTTTTGGAGAAGATCATGTGTGTTTAGTGTGGTGTTGTGGGGAAATTCATAGTTTTTGGTGTTTTTTCTTCTGATCCCGTTCTTTTTTGGGGTGTTTTAGACGTGTTTTGCTTTCTCCGTTGCGTTTCGTTGGGTGTTCCGTGGTCATCATGGTGGAAAAGGGTAAATTGTGGGTTTTGGAGAACATCAGGTAGGTTTAGGGTGGTTTTGAGGTGCATCTGTTGTTTTGAGGGGTTTTCTTCCAGTTTTGGGGGTGATCCCATTCTTGTTTGGGGTGTTTTTGACGTTTTTGGGGTCTCCGTTGGGTTTCGTTGGCTTCTCGTTGGTCGTTAATTTAAATGGGAGTGGATTGTGGGTTTTGGAGAAGATCAGGTGAGTTTAGTGTGGTTTTGGGGGAAAATTCATAGTTTTTGGTGTTTTTTCTTCTGATCCCGTTCTTTTTTGAGGTGTTTTAGACGTGTTTTGCTGTCTCTGTTACGTTTCGTTGGGTGTTCCGTGGTCATCATGGTGGAAAAGGGTAAATTGTGGGTTTTGGAGAACATCAGGTAGGTTTAGGGTGG
Organism: Aythya marila; assembly: GCF_965140915.1. Taxonomy (NCBI): domain Eukaryota; kingdom Metazoa; phylum Chordata; class Aves; order Anseriformes; family Anatidae; genus Aythya; species Aythya marila. Next base: position 6,084,063 of record NC_139067.1, on the reverse strand, counting down.
TTTTGAGGTGGATCTATGGTTTTGAGGGGTTTTCTTCCAGTTTTTGGGTGATCCCATTCGTGTTTGCCGGTGTTTTGACGTGTTTTGGGGTCTCCGTTGGGTTTCGTTGGGTTTTCCGTGGTCATCATGGTGGAAAAGGGTAAATTGCGGGTTTTGGAGAACATCAGGTAGGTTTGGGGGGACTTTGGGGGTGGATTCTTGGTATTTGGGGTTTTCTTCTCTTTTTTTGGGGTGATCCCTTTCTTTTTTGGGGTGTTTTTGACGTGTTTTGCGGTCTTTGTTTGGTTTCATTGGGTTCTCGTTTGACGTTAAGGTAAATGGGAGCGGATTGTGGGTTTTGGAGAAGATCATGTGTGTTTAGTGTGGTGTTGGGGGGAAATTCATAGTTTTTGGTGTTTTTTCTTCTGATCCCGTTCTTGTTTGGGGTGCTTTAGACGTGTTTTGGGGTCTCCGTTGGGTTTCGTTGGGTTTTCCGTGGTCATCATGGTGGAAAAGGGTAAATTGTGGGTTTTGGAGAACATCAGGTAGGTTTAGGGTGGTTTGAGGTGGAACTATGGCTTTGAGGGGTTTTCTTCCAGTTTTGGGGGTGATCCCTTTCTTGATTTGGGAGTTTTTGACATTTTTGGGGTCTCCGTTGGGTTTCGTTGGGTTCTCGTTGGTCATTAAGTTAAATGGGAGTGGATGGTGGGTTTTGCAGAAGAGCAGGTGAGTTTAGGGTGGTTTGGGGGTTGGATCCATGCTTTTTGGGGATTTTCTTCCAGTTTTGGGGGTGATCCCGTTCTTGTTTGGGGTGTTTTTGTCGTTTTTTGGGATCTCCGTTGGGTTTCGTTGGGTTTTCCATGGTCATCATGGCGGAAAAGTGTAAATTGTTGGTTTTGGAGAAGATCAGGTAGGTTTATGGTGGTTTTGGGGTGGATCTATGGTTTTGGGGGATTTTCTTCCAGTTTTGTTGTTGATCCCGTTCTTGTTTGGGTGTTTTTGACGTGTTTTGTGGTCTCTGTTGGGTTTCGTTGGGTTTTCCGTGATCATCATGTTGGAAAAGGGTAAATTGTGAGTTTTGGAGAAGATCACGTAGGTTTAGGGTGATTTTGAGGTGGATCTATGGTTTTGAGGGGTTTTCTTCCAGTTTTGGGGGTGATGCCGTTCTTGTTTGGGGTGTTTTTGACGTGTTTTGGGGTCTCCGTTGGGTTTCGTTGGCTTCTCGTTGGTCGTTATGTTAAATGGGAGTGGATGGTGGGTTTTGGAGAAGATCAGGTGAGTTTAGAGTGGTTTGGGGGTTGGATCCGTGCTTTTTGGAGATTTTCTTCTAGTTTTGGGGGTGATCCCGTTCTTGTTTGGGGTGTTTTTGACATATTTTGGGATCTCCGTTGGGTTTTGTTGGGTTTTCCGTGTTCATCGTGGTGGAAAAGGGTAAATTGTGGGTTTTGGAGAAGATCAGGTAGGTTTAGGGTGGTTTTGGGGTGGATCTATGGTTTTGGGGGTTTTCTTTCGTTTTTGGGGGTGATCCTGTTCCTTTCTGGGGTGTTTTTGACGTGTTTTGGGGTCTCTGTTGTGTTTTGTTGGGTTTTCCTTGGTCATCATGTTGGAAAAGTGTCAATTGTGGGTTTTGGAGAAGATCAGGTTGCTTTAGGGTGGTTTGGGGTGGATCTATGGAATTTGGGCCTTTATTCTGTTTTTTGGGATGATCCTGGTCTTGTTTACATTGTTTTTGACGTGTTTTGGGGTCTCCGTTGGGTTTCGTTGGGTTCTCGTTGGTCGTTAAGTTAAATGGGAGTGGATGGTGGGTTTTGCAGAAGATCAGGTGAGTTTAGGGTGGTTTGGGGGTTGGATCCGTGCTTTTGGGGGATTTTCTTCCAGTTTTGGGGGTGATCCCGTTCTTGTTTGGGGTGTTTTTGTCGTGTTTTGCGGTCTCCGTTGGGTTTCGTTGGGTTTTCCTTGGTCATCATGGTGGAAAAGGGTAAATTGTGGGTTTTGGAGAACATCAGGTAGGTTTGGGGTGGTTTTGGGGTGGATCTATGGTTTTGGGGGTTTTCTTTCGTTTTTGGGTGTGATCCTGTTTGTGTTTGCGGTGGTTTTGACGTGTTTTGTGGTCTCCGTTGGGTTTCGTTTGGTTTTCCGTGGTCATCATGGTGGAAAAGGGTAAGTTGCGGGTTTTGGAGAACATTAGGTAGTTTTGGGGGGACTTTGGGGGTGTATTCTTGGTATTTGGGGTTTTCTTCTCTTTTTTGGGGTGATCCCTTTCTTTTTTGGGGTGTTTTTGACGTGTTTTGCGGTCTTTGTTTGGTTTCATTGGGTTCTCGTTTGACGTTAAGGTAAATGGGAGCGGATTGTGAGTTTTGGAGAAGATCATGTGTGTTTAGTGTGGTGTTGGGGGGAAATTCATAGTTTTTGGTGTTTTTTCTTCTGATCCCGTTCTTTTTTGGGGTGTTTTAGACGTGTTTTGCTGTCTCCGTTGCGTTTCGTTGGGTGTTCCGTGGTCATCATGGTGGAAAAGGGTAAATTGTGGGTTTTGGAGAACATCAGGTAGGTTTAGGGTGGTTTTGAGGTGGATCTATGGTTTTGAGGGGTTTTCTTCCAGTTTTTGGGTGATCCCATTCGTGTTTGCCGGTGTTTTGACGTGTTTTGGGGTCTCCGTTGGGTTTCGTTGGGTTTTCCGTGGTCATCATGGTGGAAAAGGGTAAATTGTGGATTTTGGAGAACATCAGGTAGGTTTGGGGGGACTTTGGGGGTGGATTCTTGGTATTTGGGGTTTTCTTCTCTTTTTTTGGGGTGATCCCTTTCTTTTTTGGGGTGTTTTTGACGTGTTTTGCGGTCTTTGTTTGGTTTCATTGGGTTCTCGTTTGACGTTAAGGTAAATGGGAGCGGATTGTGGGTTTTGGAGAAGATCATGTGTGTTTAGTGTGGTGTTGGGGGGAAATTCATAGTTTTTGGTGATTTTTCTTCTGATCCCGTTCTTGTTTGGGGTGCTTTAGACGTGTTTTGGGGTCTCCGTTGGGTTTCGTTGGGTTTTCCGTGGTCATCATGGTGGAAAAGGGTAAATTGTGGGTTTTGGAGAACATCAGGTAGGTTTAGGGTGGTTTTGAGGTGGATCTATGGTTTTGAGGGGTTTTCTTCCAGTTTTGGGGGTGATCCCATTCTTGTTTGGGGTGTTTTTGACGTTTTTGGGGTCTCCGTTGGGTTTCGTTGGCTTCTCGTTGGTCGTTAATTTAAATGGGAGTGGATTGTGGGTTTTGGGGAAGATCAGGTGAGTTTAGTGTGGTTTTGGGGGAAAATTCATAGTTTTTGGTGTTTTTTCTTCTGATCCCGTTCTTTTTTGAGGTGTTTTAGACGTGTTTTGCTGTCTCCGTTACGTTTCGTTGGGTGTTCCGTGGTCATCATGGTGGAAAAGGGTAAATTGTGGGTTTTGGAGAACATCAGGTAGGTTTAGGGTGGTTTTGAGGTGGATCTATGGTTTTGAGGGGTTTTCTTCCAGTTTTTGGGTGATCCCATTCGTGTTTGCCGGTGTTTTGACGTGTTTTGGGGTCTCCGTTGGGTTTCGTTGGGTTTTCCGTGGTCATCATGGTGGAAAAGGGTAAATTGCGGGTTTTGGAGAACATCAGGTAGGTTTGGGGGGACTTTGGGGGTGGATTCTTGGTATTTGGGGTTTTCTTCTCTTTTTTTGGGGTGATCCCTTTCTTTTTTGGGGTGTTTTTGACGTGTTTTGCGGTCTTTGTTTGGTTTCATTGGGTTCTCGTTTGACGTTAAGGTAAATGGGAGCGGATTGTGGGTTTTGGAGAAGATCATGTGTGTTTAGTGTGGTGTTGGGGGGAAATTCATAGTTTTTGGTGTTTTTTCTTCTGATCCCGTTCTTTTTTGGGGTGCTTTAGACGTGTTTTGGGGTCTCCGTTGGGTTTCGTTGGGTTTTCCGTGGTCATCATGGTGGAAAAGGGTAAATTGTGGGTTTTGGAGAACATCAGGTAGGTTTAGGGTGGTTTTGAGGTGGAACTATGGCTTTGAGGGGTTTTCTTCCAGTTTTGGGGGTGATGCCGTTCTTGATTTGGGTGTTTTTGACATTTTTGGGGTCTCCGTTGGGTTTCGTTGGGTTCTCGTTGGTCATTAAGTTAAATGGGAGTGGATGGTGGGTTTTGCAGAAGAGCAGGTGAGTTTAGGGTGGTTTGGGGGTTGGATCCATGCTTTTTGGGGATTTTCTTCCAGTTTTGGGGGTGATCCCGTTCTTGTTTGGGGTGTTTTTGTCGTTTTTTGGGATCTCCGTTGGGTTTCGTTGGGTTTTCCATGGTCATCATGGCGGAAAAGTGTAAATTGTTGGTTTTGGAGAAGATCAGGTAGGTTTATGGTGGTTTTGGGGTGGATCTATGGTTTTGGGGGATTTTCTTCCAGTTTTGTTGTTGATCCCGTTCTTGTTTGGGTGTTTTTGACGTGTTTTGTGGTCTCTGTTGGGTTTCGTTGGGTTTTCCGTGATCATCATGTTGGAAAAGGGTAAATTGTGAGTTTTGGAGAAGATCACGTAGGTTTAGGGTGATTTTGAGGTGGATCTATGGTTTTGAGGGGTTTTCTTCCAGTTTTGGGGGTGATGCTATTCTTGTTTGGGGTGTTTTTGACGTGTTTTTGGGTCTCCGTTGGGTTTCGTTGGCTTCTCGTTGGTCGTTATGTTAAATGGGAGTGGATGGTGGGTTTTGGAGAAGATCAGGTGAGTTTAGAGTGGTTTGGGGGTTGGATCCGTGCTTTTTGGAGATTTTCTTCTAGTTTTGGGGGTGATCCCGTTCTTGTTTGGGGTGTTTTTGACATATTTTGGGATCTCCGTTGGGTTTTGTTGGGTTTTCCGTGTTCATCGTGGTGGAAAAGGGTAAATTGTGGGTTTTGGAGAAGATCAGGTAGGTTTAGGGTGGTTTTGGGGTGGATCTATGGTTTTGGGGGTTTTCTTTCGTTTTTGGGGGTGATCCTGTTCCTTTCTGGGGTGTTTTTGACGTGTTTTGGGGTCTCTGTTGTGTTTTGTTGGGTTTTCCTTGGTCATCATGTTGGAAAAGTGTCAATTGTGGGTTTTGGAGAAGATCAGGTTGCTTTAGGGTGGTTTGGGGTGGATCTATGGAATTTGGGCCTTTATTCTGTTTTTTGGGATGATCCTGGTCTTGTTTACATTGTTTTTGACGTGTTTTGGGGTCTCCGTTGGGTTTCGTTGGGTTCTCGTTGGTCGTTAAGTTAAATGGGAGTGGATGGTGGGTTTTGCAGAAGATCAGGTGAGTTTAGGGTGGTTTGGGGGTTGGATCCGTGCTTTTGGGGGATTTTCTTCCAGTTTTGGGGGTGATCCCGTTCTTGTTTGGGGTGTTTTTGTCGTGTTTTGCGGTCTCCGTTGGGTTTCGTTGGGTTTTCCTTGGTCATCATGGTGGAAAAGGGTAAATTGTGGGTTTTGGAGAACATCAGGTAGGTTTGGGGTGGTTTTGGGGTGGATCTATGGTTTTGGGGGTTTTCTTTCGTTTTTGGGTGTGATCCTGTTTGTGTTTGCGGTGGTTTTGACGTGTTTTGGGGTCTCCGTTGGGTTTCGTTTGGTTTTCCGTGGTCATCATGGTGGAAAAGGGTAAGTTGCGGGTTTTGGAGAACATTAGGTAGTTTTGGGGGGACTTTGGGGGTGTATTCTTGGTATTTGGGGTTTTCTTCTCTTTTTTGGGGTGATCCATTTCTTTTTTGGGGTGTTTTTGACGTGTTTTGCGGTCTTTGTTTGGTTTCATTGGGTTCTCGTTTGACGTTAAGGTAAATGGGAGCGGATTGTGAGTTTTGGAGAAGATCATGTGTGTTTAGTGTGGTGTTGGGGGGAAATTCATAGTTTTTGGTGTTTTTTCTTCTGATCCCGTTCTTTTTTGGGGTGTTTTAGACGTGTTTTGCTGTCTCCGTTGCGTTTCGTTGGGTGTTCCGTGGTCATCATGGTGGAAAAGTGTAAATTGTGGGTTTTGGAGAACATCAGGTAGGTTTAGGGTGGTTTTGAGGTGGATCTATGGTTTTGAGGGGTTTTCTTCCAGTTTTTGGGTGATCCCATTCGTGTTTGCCGGTGTTTTGACGTGTTTTGGGGTCTCCGTTGGGTTTCGTTGGGTTCTCGTTGGTCGTTAAGTTAAATGGGTGTGGATGGTGGGTTTTGCAGAAGATCAGGTGAGTTTAGGGTGGTTTGGGGGTTGGATCCGTGCTTTTGGGGGATTTGCTTCTAGTTTTGGGGGTGATCCCGTTCTTGTTTGGGGTGTTTTTGTCGTTTTTTGGGGTCTCCGTTGGGTTTCGTTTGGTTTTCCGTGTCATCATGGTGGAAAAGGGTAAATTGTGGGTTTTGGAGAACATCAGGTAGGTTTAGAGTGGTTTTGGGGTGGATCTATGGTTTTGGGGGTTTTCTTTCGTTTTTGGGTGTGATCCTGTTCGTGTTTGCGGTGGTTTTGACGTGTTTTGTGGTCTCCGTTGGGTTTCGTTTGGTTTTCCGTGGTCATCATGGTGGAAAAGGGTAAGTTGCGGGTTTTGGAGAACATCAGGTAAATTTGGGGGGACTTTGGGGGTGTATTCTTGGTATTTGGGGTTTTCTTCTCTTTTTTGGGGTGATCCCTTTCTTTTTTGGGGTGTTTTTGACGTGTTTTGCGGTCTTTGTTGGGTTTCATTGGGTTCTCGTTTGACGTTAAGGTAAATGGGAGCGGATTGTGAGTTTTGGAGAAGATCATGTGTGTTTAGTGTGGTGTTGGGGGGAAATTCATAGTTTTTGGTGTTTTTTCTTCTGATCCCGTTCTTTTTTGGGGTGTTTTAGAAGTGTTTTGCTTTCTCCGTTGCGTTTCGTTGGGTGTTCCGTGGTCATCATGGTGGAAAAGGGTAAATTGTGGGTTTTGGAGAACATCAGGTAGGTTTAGGGTGGTTTTGAGGTGGATCTATGGTTTTGAGGGGTTTTCTTCCAGTTTTGGGGGTGATCCCATTCTTGTTTGGGGTGTTTTTGACGTTTTTGGGGTCTCCGTTGGGTTTCGTTGGCTTCTCGTTGGTCGTTAATTTAAATGGGAGTGGATTGTGGGTTTTGGAGAAGATCAGGTGAGTTTAGTGTGGTTTTGGGGGAAAATTCATAGTTTTTGGTGTTTTTTCTTCTGATCCCGTTCTTTTTTGAGGTGTTTTAGACGTGTTTTGCTGTCTCCGTTGCGTTTCGTTGGGTGTTCCGTGGTCATCATGGTGGAAAAGGGTAAATTGTGGGTTTTGGAGAACATCAGGTAGGTTTAGGGTGGTTTTGAGGTGGATCTATGGTTTTGAGGGGTGTTGCAGGAAGCACGGTCGAAAGCACGACAGACACACCGTAGAGTCAGATCATGCTCCATTTTATTGCCCGAATAGCCTAACTTTTATAGAGAACTTAACAGGGGTGGACAGTGTTTCACACAAGATTATTGGTCAAAAGCACTCAGACAAACAGCTACAAGAAAACAACCCCACCTGCAAGAAAACAACCCCCTTGTGATTAGCAGTCACATAGACCTTGTCCTTGAGGCCAGCTACTGGTAACAATATTTTCCTGAATTCCTCAATTGGGCGATGTGGGAACACTGTCATGGGAACTTCTCATAGTTGCCCTGGTAGCTTGGTTTGCTCAGCTACAGCAAGCCATGGGATTTTTGCTGTTTCAAGAAATCCCTCAACAATTCCCCCTTCTTCTTTTGAGCAAACCAAGCCTGACACAGCAGTTTTACAAGTAACTCTTTAGCTATACTTACAACACACAACGATGATTACCACCACCATAAACCAAATCCTTAATCCCCTTGTGATTAAACCCAGCAACCATCTACACTTTGTTTCAAACAAGTCAGTGAACCATTGATTGAAAGGATTGATACCATATTGAATCTTTCTCATGTGCTCTTTCAGGAAAGTAATGGATTTGTGAATTGACACATTATGATCAAAAAGGTTTAAACAGTACATTCCCTTAAAGTCCTCACACCCATTCCTTTGAGCCAAAAGCAAGATGTCAATAGCAGCTTGATCCTGTAAAAGCAGATGTTGCAGACTATTTTGATCTGGTAACATCTCCTCAAGTATCTCTGTCGTGGCATAGGCTTGCCTCTCGGCCCAGCATACCAATTTTTCTAAGTTGTTACATGCGGCCGCAGATGCCACTCCAGGCACTGAAATTGCTAATGCCGCTCTAGCTGCAACCCCACACAATTCAACATTATCATTGCAATCCAATGCAAGCAATGTCCATTTATGTCTGGTGATCTCACGCAACTGTAACAAGCTAGGAGCAAATACAATGAGTTTATCTATGTAACATGGACATCTGATAGCATTTGCAGGGATACCTTGCCAGGCCCCATCCCCACAAATCAGAAGCACATCAGGAGGTAAGGCCAAAGCTGTACAATTGTTCCAAACACTGTAGTTGTTACCCCTTGTCTCCATGCTACAAACCCCTAAACCCTGCTTAGCAGCGTCATTGCAATCACAGGTGTTATTTGTGTCTTTGTACCAGTATGACCTTTTCCAGGTTCCTGTAGCAGGAATCATCTGATATCCACGGCTACGTTCACTTTTGTAGCCACCTTTCAGGTTGATACACATTTGACTACAGATACCAAGGTTTTGACATTCATCAGTGTCTCCACAGTTTCTCTTGTCTATAAACTCAAACCCAGCTGGACAGTCACATTCATTTATGATGCATTCCTTCAGGGGCTCATCACCCCAGTCCTTGCAGTCTCTCTGCTGGTTACACACTTTATTGATATCTATGCATTCTCCACTTCTGCACTTGAATTTGCCAGGTCCAGAACACTGAATAACATTGTTACAGTTTGCTTCATCAGTGCCATACAGACAGTCTCTCACACCACTGCACTGCCTACTCCCATGGACACAGTTCCCATCTTCACATCTGAAATGGTCTGGCCTGCAGGTCTGAGAAGGGCAGTTAATTTCATCACTTCCATCCTTGCAATCAGGATCTCCATCACATCGCCACTTCTTGTGGATACATTCACCTGAGCCGCACTGCACCTCACTCGTAGCACACTTCACTGGAGGTGCAGGCTGGCGGCCACACTGCTCCAAAGATTCATCCGAGTGGTTGGAGCAGTCAGCATCATCATCACACACCCAGCTGATAGGGATGCAGGTAGAACTCTTGCACTGAAACTCACGAACACCACAGGTAGGAGGTGCACACTCCAACTCATCGCTACCATCACTGCAGTCATCTTGAACATTGCAGACAAAGCTTTTGGAAATACATTGCCCACTACTGCATGTGAATTCTGCTGCACTACAAGTCACAATGCCACAACTCTCTTCATCTTCTCCACTGTCGCAGTCCTTTTCACCATCACATTTCCAGGACACTGGGATACACTGGGTTGACTGAGGACCACACCTGATTTCATTTACCCGGCATGTTCTCGTATGACACAGCTCAGCACTCTCATCAGACCCATTTTCACAGTCCGGATCCCCATCACACTGCCATCTATTTGGCACACACTGACCACTGTTGCACACAAAGTCGGATTCAGCACACGTCTTCTTCACACAAGCACTCTCATCACTGCCATCTGAGCAGTCTTCACATTTTGCTCTAGCACCGTCGGCAGCAGTGCACAGGCCGGCGAGGGCGAGCAGCAGGCAGAGTGCCCCGCAGCGCGGCAGCGCCTGCCGCCGCCCCGCACCGTCACCTGTGTCACTTATACTACTCCTATTACCCATGCTGTTAGTGTCAGTGGCATCCTCCTGGCACCGTTTCCGTCTTTGTCGCCCCTTACTCTCCCCCTTTTCTTTTTGCCACTGACCATTCACCACAAATGGATGAGACACATGATTACTAGTTAGGAAAGAGAGTGTAACGTCTGCTATACGGCTGCAGGCCGTGCCAGCTGCAACCCTAGAAGCTGTTTGTGAACGAGCCTGACGGTGGTCATTTGGCGGTGTAATCTGCGTCTCTGCTCTCCTGCCCTGCAATAGAGCTAAATCGTCATTAATAGTCTGTAGAATGTGGCAACCCCACGGAATGTTATCCAGAAACATAGTTATAACACCGATCTGGGGACGAATAGTCTTTTTTTGCATTGCAAGATAACTTCTTATAAAAAGAATGCCAGAGAGAAGCAGCACAGCCGCTGCTGCCGCTGCCTCCATGGTTACGTCAGACAGGCTGCAGAGTCCTGATCTCCGCCCCTCTGCTCTGTGCCGACTCGCCACACGGTGAGGGTCGGCCGCCATTGTCCACTGACGCCTCTGGTCTCCCGTAGCAACTCGATCTCGGATGGCCCGTATCGCACCGCGATTCCGCGTCTCTCCGCGATTCCGCGTCTCACCGCGATTCCGCGTCTCTCCGCGATTCCTTTTTCCGCGTCTCTCCGCGATTCCACGTCCCGCCGCAACTCCGTTTCCCGCGGCCCTCCGCAAATTCCACGTCCCACCGCAACTCCGTTTCCCGCGGCCCTCCGCAATTCCACGTCCCGCCGCAAAACCCCGTTCCCCGCGGTTTTCCGCGTGTCTCAGCGGGAATACCACGCCTCACCGTGAGTCCTGTGTACCGTGTTTCTGGGCCGGTGTCCGGTCCGCTCAAGCGCCGGTCGGATGGGCGCTCCGAAGTCCCGACGGCGCGGCGAGGTCGCGGCGCCGCTGGTCCCGGCGCCGCTGGTCTCCTGGTCTACCTGCGTTCGGATGTGCCGGCGCCGCTGGTGTCCCGCTGCGCTGCGATGTTTGTCCCGGCGAAGCTGCGATGTTCCGTTCGGGTCCTGTTCAGGTCTCAGCCTGTTCGGGCGCCATATGTTGCAGGAAGCACGGTCGAAAGCACGACAGACACACCGTAGAGTCAGATCATGCTCCATTTTATTGCCCGAATAGCCTAACTTTTATAGAGAACTTAACAGGGGTGGACAGTGTTTCACACAAGATTATTGGTCAAAAGCACTCAGACAAACAGCTACAAGAAAACAACCCCACCTGCAAGAAAACAACCCCCTTGTGATTAGCAGTCACATAGACCTTGTCCTTGAGGCCAGCTACTGGTAACAATATTTTCCTGAATTCCTCAATTGGGCGATGTGGGAACACTGTCATGGGAACTTCTCATAGTTGCCCTGGTAGCTTGGTTTGCTCAGCTACAGCAAGCCATGGGATTTTTGCTGTTTCAAGAAATCCCTCAACAGAGGGGTTTTCTTCCAGTTTTGGGGGTGATGCTATTCTTGTTTGGGGTGTTTTTGACGTGTTTTGGGGTCTCCGTTGGGTTTCGTTGGCTTCTCGTTGGTCGTTATGTTAAATGGGAGTGGATGGTGGGTTTTGGAGAAGATCAGGTGAGTTTAGAGTGGTTTGGGGGTTGGATCCGTGCTTTTTGGAGATTTTCTTCTAGTTTTGGGGGTGATCCCGTTCTTGTTTGGGGTGTTTTTGACATATTTTGGGATCTCCGTTGGGTTTTGTTGGGTTTTCCGTGTTCATCGTGGTGGAAAAGGGTAAATTGTGGGTTTTGGAGAAGATCAGGTAGGTTTAGGGTGGTTTTGGGGTGGATCTATGGTTTTGGGGGTTTTCTTTCGTTTTTGGGGGTGATCCTGTTCCTTTCTGGGGTGTTTTTGACGTGTTTTGGGGTCTCTGTTGTGTTTTGTTGGGTTTTCCTTGGTCATCATGTTGGAAAAGTGTCAATTGTGGGTTTTGGAGAAGATCAGGTTGCTTTAGGGTGGTTTGGGGTGGATCTATGGAATTTGGGCCTTTATTCTGTTTTTTGGGATGATCCTGGTCTTGTTTACATTGTTTTTGACGTGTTTTGGGGTCTCCGTTGGGTTTCGTTGGGTTCTCGTTGGTCGTTAAGTTAAATGGGAGTGGATGGTGGGTTTTGCAGAAGATCAGGTGAGTTTAGGGTGGTTTGGGGGTTGGATCCGTGCTTTTGGGGGATTTTCTTCCAGTTTTGGGGGTGATCCCGTTCTTGTTTGGGGTGTTTTTGTCGTGTTTTGCGGTCTCCGTTGGGTTTCGTTGGGTTTTCCTTGGTCATCATGGTGGAAAAGGGTAAATTGTGGGTTTTGGAGAACATCAGGTAGGTTTGGGGTGGTTTTGGGGTGGATCTATGGTTTTGGGGGTTATCTTTCGTTTTTGGGTGTGATCCTGTTTGTGTTTGCGGTGGTTTTGACGTGTTTTGTGGTCTCCGTTGGGTTTCGTTTGGTTTTCCGTGGTCATCATGGTGGAAAAGGGTAAGTTGCGGGTTTTGGAGAACATCAGGTAGGTTTGGGGGGACTTTGGGGGTGTATTCTTGGTATTTGGGGTTTTCTTCTCTTTTTTGGGGTGATCCATTTCTTTTTTGGGGTGTTTTTGACGTGTTTTGCGGTCTTTGTTTGGTTTCATTGGGTTCTCGTTTGACGTTAAGGTAAATGGGAGCGGATTGTGAGTTTTGGAGAAGATCATGTGTGTTTAGTGTGGTGTTGGGGGGAAATTCATAGTTTTTGGTGTTTTTTCTTCTGATCCCGTTCTTTTTTGGGGTGTTTTAGACGTGTTTTGCTGTCTCCGTTGCGTTTCGTTGGGTGTTCCGTGGTCATCATGGTGGAAAAGTGTAAATTGTGGGTTTTGGAGAACATCAGGTAGGTTTAGGGTGGTTTTGAGGTGGATCTATGGTTTTGAGGGGTTTTCTTCCAGTTTTTGGGTGATCCCATTCGTGTTTGCCGGTGTTTTGACGTGTTTTGGGGTCTCCGTTGGGTTTCGTTGGGTTCTCGTTGGTCGTTAAGTTAAATGGGTGTGGATGGTGGGTTTTGCAGAAGATCAGGTGAGTTTAGGGTGGTTTGGGGGTTGGATCCGTGCTTTTGGGGGATTTGCTTCTAGTTTTGGGGGTGATCCCGTTCTTGTTTGGGGTGTTTTTGTCGTTTTTTGGGGTCTCCGTTGGGTTTCGTTGGGTTTTCCTTGGTCATCATGGTGGAAAAGTGTAAATTGTGGGTTTTGGAGAAGATCAGGTAGGTTTGGGGTGGTTTTGGGGTGGATCTATGGTTTTGGGGGTTTTCTTTCTTTTTTGGGTGTGATCCTCTTCGTGTTTGCGGTGGTTTTGACGTGTTTTGTGGTCTCCGTTGGGTTTCGTTTGGTTTTCCGTGGTCATCATGGTGGAAAAGGGTAAGTTGCGGGTTTTGGAGAACATCAGGTAGGTTTGGGGGGACTTTGGGGGTGGATTCTTGGTATTTGGGGTTTTCTTCTCTTTTTTGGGGTGATCCATTTCTTTTTTGGGGTGTTTTTGACGTGTTTTGCGGTCTTTGTTTGGTTTCATTGGGTTCTCGTTTGACGTTAAGGTAAATGGGAGCGGATTGTGAGTTTTGGAGAAGATCATGTGTGTTTAGTGTGGTGTTGGGGGGAAATTCATAGTTTTTGGTGTTTTTTCTTCTGATCCCGTTCTTTTTTGGGGTGTTTTAGACGTGTTTTGCTGTCTCCGTTGCGTTTCGTTGGGTGTTCCGTGGTCATCATGGTGGAAAAGTGTAAATTGTGGGTTTTGGAGAACATCAGGTAGGTTTAGGGTGGTTTTGAGGTGGATCTATGGTTTTGAGGGGTTTTCTTCCAGTTTTTGGGTGATCCCATTCGTGTTTGCCGGTGTTTTGACGTGTTTTGGGGTCTCCGTTGGGTTTCGTTGGGTTCTCGTTGGTCGTTAAGTTAAATGGGTGTGGATGGTGGGTTTTGCAGAAGATCAGGTGAGTTTAGGGTGGTTTGGGGGTTGGATCCGTGCTTTTGGGGGATTTGCTTCTAGTTTTGGGTTTGATCCCGTTCTTGTTTGGGGTGTTTTTGTCGTTTTTTGGGGTCTCCGTTGGGTTTCGTTGGGTTTTCCGTGGTCATCATGGTGGAAAAGGGTAAATTGCGGGTTTTGGAGAACATCAGGTAGGTTTGGGGGGACTTTGGGGGTGGATTCTTGGTATTTGGGGTTTTCTTCTCTTTTTTGGGGTGATCCCTTTCTTTTTTGGGGTGTTTTAGACGTGTTTTGCGGTCTTTGTTTGGTTTCATTGGGTTCTCGTTTGACGTTAAGGTAAATGGGAGGGGATTGTGGGTTTTGGAGAAGATCATGTGTGTTTAGTGTGGTGTTGGGGGGAAATTCATAGTTTTTGGTGTTTTTTCTTCTGATCCCGTTCTTTTTTGGGGTGCTTTAGACGTGTTTTGGGGTCTCCGTTGGGTTTCGTTGGGTTTTCCGTGGTCATCATGGTGGAAAAGGGTAAATTGTGGGTTTTGGAGAACATCAGGTAGGTTTAGGGTGGTTTTGAGGTGGAACTATGGCTTTGAGGGGTTTTCTTCCAGTTTTGGGGGTGATCCCTTTCTTATTTGGGTGTTTTTGACATTTTTGGGGTCTCCGTTGGGTTTCGTTGGGTTCTCGTTGGTCGTTAAGTTAAATGGGAGTGGATGGTGGGTTTTGCAGAAGAGCAGGTGAGTTTAGGGTGGTTTGGGGGTTGGATCCATGCTTTTTGGGGATTTTCTTCCAGTTTTGGGGGTGATCCCGTTCTTGTTTGGGGTGTTTTTGTCGTTTTTTGGGATCTCCGTTGGGTTTCGTTGGGTTTTCCATGGTCATCATGGCGGAAAAGTGTAAATTGTTGGTTTTGGAGAAGATCAGGTAGGTTTATGGTGGTTTTGGGGTGGATCTATGGTTTTGGGGGATTTTCTTCCAGTTTTGTTGTTGATCCCGTTCTTGTTTGGGTGTTTTTGACGTGTTTTGTGGTCTCTGTTGGGTTTCGTTTGGTTTTCCGTGGTCATCCTAGTGGAAAAGGGTAAATTGTGAGTTTTGGAGAAGATCACGTAGGTTTAGGGTGATTTTGAGGTGGATCTATGGTTTTGAGGGGTTTTCTTCCAGTTTTGGGGGTGATGCTATTCTTGTTTGGGGTGTTTTTGACGTGTTTTGGGGTCTCCGTTGGGTTTCGTTGGCTTCTCGTTGGTCGTTATGTTAAATGGGAGTGGATGGTGGGTTTTGGAGAAGATCAGGTGAGTTTAGAGTGGTTTGGGGGTTGGATCCGTGCTTTTTGGAGATTTTCTTCTAGTTTTGGGGGTGATCCCGTTCTTGTTTGGGGTGTTTTTGACATATTTTGGGATCTCCGTTGGGTTTTGTTGGGTTTTCCGTGTTCATCGTGGTGGAAAAGGGTAAATTGTGGGTTTTGGAGAAGATCAGGTAGGTTTAGGGTGGTTTTGGGGTGGATCTATGGTTTTGGGGGTTTTCTTTCGTTTTTGGGGGTGATCCTGTTCCTTTCTGGGGTGTTTTTGACGTGTTTTGGGGTCTCTGTTGTGTTTCGTTGGGTTTTGCGTGGTCATCATGTTGGAAAAGTGTCAATTGTGGGTTTTGGAGAAGATCAGGTTGCTTTAGGGTGGTTTGGGGTGGATCTATGGAATTTGGGCCTTTATTCTGTTTTTTGGGATGATCCTGGTCTTGTTTACATTGTTTTTGACGTGTTTTGGGGTCTCCGTTGGGTTTCGTTGGGTTCTCGTTGGTCGTTAAGTTAAATGGGTGTGGATGGTGGGTTTTGCAGAAGATCAGGTGAGTTTAGGGTGGTTTGGGGGTTGGATCCGTGCTTTTGGGGGATTTTCTTCCAGTTTTGGGGGTGATCCCGTTCTTGTTTGGGGTGTTTTTGTCGTGTTTTGCGGTCTCCGTTGGGTTTCGTTGGGTTTTCCTTGGTCATCATGGTGGAAAAGTGTAAATTGTGGGTTTTGGAGAACATCAGGTAGGTTTGGGGTGGTTTTGGGGTGGATCTATGGTTTTGGGGGTTTTCTTTCGTTTTTGGGTGTGATCCTGTTTGTGTTTGCGGTGGTTTTGACGTGTTTTGTGGTCTCCGTTGGGTTTCGTTTGGTTTTCCGTGGTCATCATGGTGGAAAAGGGTAAGTTGCGGGTTTTGGAGAACATTAGGTAGTTTTGGGGGGACTTTGGGGGTGTATTCTTGGTATTTGGGGTTTTCTTCTCTTTTTTGGGGTGATCCCTTTCTTTTTTGGGGTGTTTTTGACGTGTTTTGCGGTCTTTGTTGGGTTTCATTGGGTTCTCGTTTGACGTTAAGGTAAATGGGAGCGGATTGTGAGTTTTGGAGAAGATCATGTGTGTTTAGTGTGGTGTTGTGGGGAAATTCATAGTTTTTGGTGTTTTTTCTTCTGATCTCGTTCTTTTTTGGGGTGTTTTAGACGTGTTTTGCTGTCTCCGTTGCGTTTCGTTGGGTGTTCCGTGGTCATCATGGTGGAAAAGGGTAAACTGTGGGTTTTGGAGAACATCAGGTAGGTTTAGGGTGGTTTTGAGGTGGATCTATGGTTTTGAGGGGTTTTCTTCCAGTTTTTGGGTGATCGCATTCGTGTTTGCCGGTGTTTTGACGTTTTTTGGGGTCTCCGTTGGGTTTCGTTGGGTTTTCCGTGGTCATCATGGTGGAAAAGGGTAAATTGTGGATTTTGGAGAACATCAGGTAGGTTTGGGGGGACTTTGGGGGTGGATTCTTGGTATTTGGGGTTTTCTTCTCTTTTTTTGGGGTGATCCCTTTCTTTTTTGGGGTGTTTTTGACGTGTTTTGCGGTCTTTGTTTGGTTTCATTGGGTTCTCGTTTGACCTTAAGGTAAATGGGAGCGGATTGTGAGTTTTGGAGAAGATCATGTGTGTTTAGTGTGGTTTTGGGGAGAAATTCATAGTTTTTGGTGTTTTTTCTTCTGATCCCGTTCTTTTTTGGGGTGCTTTAGACGTGTTTTGGGGTCTCCGTTGGGTTTCGTTGGGTTTTCCCTGGTCATCATGGTGGAAAAGTGTAAATTGTGGGTTTTGGAGAACATCAGGTAGGTTTAGGGTGATTTTGAGGTGGATCTATGGTTTTGAGGGGTTTTCTTCCAGTTTTGGGGGTGATGCCGTTCTTGTTTGGGGTGTTTTTGACGTGTTTTGGGGTCTCCGTTGGGTTTCGTTGGCTTCTCGTTGGTCGTTAATTTAAATGGGTGTGGATTGTGCGTTTTGGAGAAGATCAGGTGAGTTTAGAGTGGTTTGGGGGTTGGATCCGTGCTTTTGGGGGATTTTCTTCTAGTTTTGGGGTTGATCCCGTTCTTGTTTGGGGTGTTTTTGACATATTTTGGGATCTCCGTTGGGTTTTGTTGGGTTTTCCTTGTTCATCGTGGTGGAAAAGGGTAAATTGTGGGTTTTGGAGAAGATCAGGTAGGTTTATGGTGGTTTTGGGGTGGATCTATGGTTTTGGGGGTTTTCTTTCGTTTTTGGGGGTGATCCTGTTCCTTTCTGGGGTGTTTTTGACGTGTTTTGGGGTCTCTGTTGTGTTTCGTTGGGTTTTCCTTGGTCATCATGTTGGAAAAGGGTAAATTGTGGGTTTTGGAGAACATCAGGTAGGTGTAGAGTGGTTTTGGGGTGGATCTATGGAATTTGGGCCTTTATTCTGTTTTTTGGGATGATCCTGGTCTTGTTTGCGTTGTTTTTGACGTGTTTTGGGGTCTCCGTTGGGTTTCATTGGGTTCTCGTTGGTCGTTAAGTTAAATGGATGTTGATGGTGGGTTTTGCAGAAGATCAGGTGAGTTTAGGGTGGTTTGGGGGTTGGATCCGTGCTTTTGGGGGATTTGCTTCTAGTTTTGGGGGTGATCCCGTTCTTGTTTGGGGTGTTTTTGTCGTTTTTTGGGGTCTCCGTTGGGTTTCGTTTGGTTTTCCGTGTCATCATGGTGGAAAAGGGTAAATTATGGGTTTTGGAGAACATCGGGTAGGTTTAGAGTGGTTTTGGGGTGGATCTATGGTTTTGGGGGTTTTCTTTCGTTTTTGGGTGTGATCCTGTTCGTGTTTGCGGTGGTTTTGACGTGTTTTGTGGTCTCCGTTGGGTTTCGTTTGGTTTTCCGTGGTCATCATGGTGGAAAAGGGTAAGTTGCGGGTTTTGGAGAACATCAGGTAAATTTGGGGGGACTTTGGGGGTGGATTCTTGGTATTTGGGGTTTTCTTCTCTTTTTTGGGGTGATCCCTTTCTTTTTTGGGGTGTTTTTGACGTGTTTTGCGGTCTTTGTTGGGTTTCATTGGGTTCTCGTTTGACGTTAAGGTAAATGGGAGCGGATTGTGGGTTTTGGAGAAGATCATGTGAGTTTAGTGTGGTTTTGGGGGGCAATTCATAGTTTTTGGTGTTTTTTTTCTTCTGATCCCGTTCTTTTTTGGGTTGCTTTAGACGTGTTTTTGGGTCTCCGTTGGGTTTTGTTTGGTTTTGCGTGGTCATCATGTTGGAAAAGGGTAAATTGTGGGTTTTGGAGAACATCAGGTAGGTTTAGGGTGGTTTTGAGGTGGATCTATGGTTTTGAGAGGTTTTCTTCCAGTTTTGGGGGTGATGCCGTTCTTGTTTGGGGTGTTTTTGACGTGTTTTGGGGTCTCCGTTGGGTTTCGTTGGGTTCTCGTTGGTCGTTAATTTAAATGGGAGTGGATTGTGGGTTTTGGAGAAGATCAGGTGAGTTTGGTGTGGTTTTGGGGGGAAATTCATAGTTTTTGGTGTTTTTTCTTCTGACCCCGTTCTTTTTGTGGTGTTTTAGATGTGTTTTGCTGTCTCCGTTTCGTTTCGTTGGGTGTTCCGTGGTCATCATGGTGGAAAAGGGTAAATTGTGGGGTTTGGAGAACATCAGGTAGGTTTAGGGTTGTTTTGGGGTGGATCTATGGTTTTGGTGGTTTTCTTTCGTTTTTGGGGGTGATCCTGTTCCTTTCTGGGGTGTTTTTGACATATTTTGGGGTCTCTGTTGTGTTTCGTTGGGTTTTGCATGGTCATCATGGTGGAAAAGGGTAAATTGTGGGTTTTGGAGAACATCAGGTAGGTTTAGGGTGGTTTTGAGGTGCATCTATGGTTTTGAGGGGGTTTCTTCCAGTTTTGGGGGTGATGCCATTCTTGTTTGGGGTGTTTTTGACGTGTTTTGGGGTCTCCGTTGGGTTTCGTTGGCTTCTCGTTGGTCGTTATGTTAAATGGGAGTGGATGGTGGGTTTTGGAGAAGATCAGGTGAGTTTAGAGTGGTTTGGGGGTTGGATCCGTGCTTTTTGGAGATTTTCTTCTAGTTTTGGGGGTGATCCCGTTCTTGTTTGGGGTGTTTTTGACATATTTTGGGATCTCCGTTGGGTTTTGTTGGGTTTTCCGTGTTCATCGTGGTGGAAAAGGGTAAATTGTGGGTTTTGGAGAAGATCAGGTAGGTTTAGGGTGGTTTTGGGGTGGATCTATGGTTTTGGGGGTTTTCTTTCGTTTTTGGGGGTGATCCTGTTCCTTTCTGGGGTGTTTTTGACGTGTTTTGGGGTCTCTGTTGTGTTTCGTTGGGTTTTGCGTGGTCATCATGTTGGAAAAGTGTCAATTGTGGGTTTTGGAGAAGATCAGGTTGCTTTAGGGTGGTTTGGGGTGGATCTATGGAATTTGGGCCTTTATTCTGTTTTTTGGGATGATCCTGGTCTTGTTTACATTGTTTTTGACGTGTTTTGGGGTCTCCGTTGGGTTTCGTTGGGTTCTCGTTGGTCGTTAAGTTAAATGGGAGTGGATGGTGGGTTTTGCAGAAGATCAGGTGAGTTTAGGGTGGTTTGGGGGTTGGATCCGTGCTTTTGGGGGATTTTCTTCCAGTTTTGGGGGTGATCCCGTTCTTGTTTGGGGTGTTTTAGACGTGTTTTGCTGTCTCCGTTGCGTTTCGTTGGGTGTTCCGTGGTCATCATGGTGGAAAAGGGTAAATTGTGGGTTTTGGAGAACATCAGGTAGGTTTAGGGTGGTTTTGAGGTGGATCTATGGTTTTGAGGGGTTTTCTTCCAGTTTTTGGGTGATCCCATTCGTGTTTGCCGGTGTTTTGACGTGTTTTGGGGTCTCCGTTGGGTTTCGTTGGGTTTTCCGTGGTCATCATGGTGGAAAAGGGTAAATTGTGGATTTTGGAGAACATCAGGTAGGTTTGGGGGGACTTTGGGGGTGGATTCTTGGTATTTGGGGTTTTCTTCTCTTTTTTTGGGGTGATCCCTTTCTTTTTTGGGGTGTTTTTGACGTGTTTTGCGGTCTTTGTTTGGTTTCATTGGGTTCTCGTTTGACGTTAAGGTAAATGGGAGCGGATTGTGGGTTTTGGAGAAGATCATGTGTGTTTAGTGTGGTTTTGGGGGGAAATTCATAGTTTTTGGTGTTTTTTCTTCTGATCCCGTTCTTTTTTGGGGTGCTTTAGACGTGTTTTGGGGTCTCCGTTGGGTTTCGTTGGGTTTTCCCTGGTCATCATGGTGGAAAAGTGTAAATTGTGGGTTTTGGAGAACATCAGGTAGGTTTAGGGTGGTTTTGAGGTGGATCTATGGTTTTGAGGGGTTTTCTTCCAGTTTTGGGGGTGATCCCGTTCTTGTTTGGGGTGTTTTTGACATTTTTGGGGTCTCCGTTGGGTTTCCTTGGGTTCTCGTTGGTCGTTAAGTTAAATGGGAGTGGATGGTGGGTTTTGCAGAAGAGCAGGTGAGTTTAGGGTGGTTTGGGGGTTGGATCCATGCTTTTTGGGGATTTTCTTCCAGTTTTGGGGGTGATCCCGTTCTTGTTTGGGGTGTTTTTGTCGTTTTTTGGGGTCTCCGTTGGGTTTCGTTGGGTTTTCCATGGTCATCTTGGCGGAAAAGTGTAAATTGTGGGTTTTGGAGAACATCAGGTAGGTTTAGGGTGGTTTTGGGGTGGATCTATGGTTTTGGGGGATTTTCTTCCAGTTTTGTTGTTGATCCCGTTCTTGTTTGGGTGTTTTTGACGTGTTTTGCTTTCTCCGTTGCGTTTCGTTGGGTGTTCTGTGGTCATCATGGTGGAAAAGGGTAAATTGTGGGTTTTGGAGAACATCAGGTAGGTTTAGGGTGGTTTTGAGGTGGATCTATGGTTTTGAGGGGTTTTCTTCCAGTTTTGGGGGTGATCCCATTCTTGTTTGGGGTGTTTTTGACGTTTTTGGGGTCTCCGTTGGGTTTCGTTGGCTTCTCGTTGGTCGTTAATTTAAATGGGAGTGGATTGTGGGTTTTGGAGAAGATCAGGTGAGTTTGGTGTGGTTTTGGGGGAAAATTCATATTTTTTGGTGTTTTTTCTTCTGATCCCGTTCTTTTTTGGGGTCTTTTAGACGTGTTTTGCTGTCTCCGTTGCGTTTCGTTGGGTGTTCCGTGGTCATCATGGTGGAAAAGTGTAAATTGTGGGTTTTGGAGAACATCAGGTAGGTTTAGGGTGGTTTTGAGGTGGATCTATGGTTTTGAGGGGTTTTCTTCCAGTTTTTGGGTGATCCCATTCGTGTTTGCCGGTGTTTTGACGTGTTTTGGGGTCTCCGTTGGGTTTCGTTGGGTTTTCCGTGGTCATCATGGTGGAAAAGGGTAAATTGTGGATTTTGGAGAACATCAGGTAGGTTTGGGGGGACTTTGGGGGTGGATTCTTGGTATTTGGGGTTTTCTTCTCTTTTTTTGGGGTGATCCCTTTCTTTTTTTGGGGTGTTTTTGACGTGTTTTGGGGTCTCCATTAGGACTTGTTGGGTTCTTGTTTTTCATTATGTTAAATAGGAGTGGATTGTGGGTTTTGCAGAACATCAGGTAGGTTTAAGGGTTTTTTTTAGGTTTAAATCCTGGCATTTTTTTTTTTTTTTTTTTTTTTTTAGGATCTCGGTTGATTTTGGTGTGTTTCTGACGTGTTTTGTGGTCTCCGTTGGGTTTCGTTGGGTTTTCCGTGGTCATCATGGTGGAAAAGGGTAAATTGCTGGTTTTGGAGAACTTCAGGTAGGTTTAGGGGGACTTTTCGCGTGGATTCATGGTGTTTGGGCTTTTCTTCTATTTTGGAGAGTGATCCTCTCCTTTCTTCGGGTGATTTTGAAGTGTTTTGGGGTTTCCGTTGTGTTTTGTTGAGTTCCTAATGCGTTTTATGTTGGTTGGGAGTGTGCTTTGGGATTAGGAGAACATCAGGTAGGTTTAGGGTGTCTTTGGGGTGGATCTATGGTATTTGAGTTTTTCTTCTGATTTTTGGCGTGATCCTGTTCTTTTCTGGGGTATTTTTGACGTGTTTTTGGGTCTCCGTTGGGTTTCGTTGTGTTGTCGGTCGTCGTTAAGTTCAATGGGAGTGGATTGTGGGTTTTGGAGAAGATCAGGTGAGTTTAGGGTGGTTTTGGGGGGAAATTCATGGTATTGGGTTTTTCTATTCTGATCCAGTTCTTTTTTGGCGTGTTTTTGATGTGTTTTTGGGTCTCCGTTGGGTTTTAGTTGGGTTCTTGTTGGTCATCATGGTGGAAAAGGGTAAATTGTGGGTTTTGGAGAACATCAGGTAGGTTTATGTTGGTTTGGGGATGGATCTATGGTTCTGGGTGTTTTCTTTCGTTTTTGGGGGTGATCGTGTTCTTTTTTGGGGTGTCTTTGACATGTTTTGGGGTCTCTGTTGGGTTTCGTTGGGTTTTCCGTTGTCATCATGTTGGAAAAGGGTAAATTGTGGGTTTTGGAGAACATCAGGTGAGCTTAAGGAATTTGGGGGTGTGAATCTATGGTTTTGGGCGATTTCTTCTGGTTTTTTTTTTAGGGTTTTCTTCTGTTTTTGGGGTGGTCTCGTTCTTTTTTGGGGTGTTTTGTTGGGTTTTCCATTGTCATCGTGGTGGAAAAGGGTAAATTGCGGGTTATGGAGAACATCAGCTAGGTTTAGGGTGGTTTGGGGATGGATCTATGGTTCTGGGTGTTTTCTTTCGTTTTTGAGGTTGATCTCGTTCTTGTTTGGGGTGCTATTGAAGTGTTTTGTGGTCTCCATTGGATTTCGTTGGGTTCTTATTGGTCTTCATGTTGGAATAGTTTACACTGTGGGTTTTGGAGAAGATCAGGTAGGTTTAGGGGGATATTTGGGGTGGATCTATGGCTTTTGGGATTATCTTCCAGATTTGGGGTTGATCGCGTTCTTGTCTGGGGTGCTTTTGAAGTGTTTTGTGGTCTCCATTGGATTTCGTTGGGTTCTCGTTGGTCGTTAAGTTCAATGGGAGTGGATTGTGGGTTTTGGAGAAGATCAAGTGAGTTTAGGGTGGTTTGGCGGGAAATTCATGGTATTGGGTTTTTTTCTTCTGATCCCGTTCTTTTTTGGAGTGTTTTTGACGTGTTTTTGGGTCTCCGTTGGGTTTTAGTTGGGTTTTGTTCGTAATCATGTTGGAAAATGGAAAATTCTGGGTTTTGGAGAACACCTGGTAGGTTTAGGATGGTTTTGGGATGGATCTATGGTTTTGGTTTTTTTTTTTCTGTTTTTTGGGGGGTTGATCCTGTTCTTTTTTGGGGTGTTTTTGACGTGTTTTGGGGTCTCCGCTGGGTTTTACTTGGCTTCTTATTGGTCATCATGGTGGAAAAGTGTAAATTGTGGGTTTTGGAGAACATCAGGTAGGTTTAGGGGGAATTTTGCGGTGGATCTATTGCTTTTGGTATTTTCTTTCGTTTTTGCGCGTGATCGTGTTCTTTTTTGGGTTGTTTTTGACGTGTTTTGTGGTCTCCGTTGGGTTTCGTTGGGTTTTCCTTTGTCATCATGGTGGAAAAGTGTAAATTGTGGGTTTTGGAGAACATCAGGTAGGTTTGGGGGGACTTTTGGGGTGGATCTATGGCTTTTGCGGTTTTCTTTCGTTTTTGCGTGTGATCGTGTTCTTGTTTGGGTTGTTTATGACGTTTTTTGGGGTCTCCGTTGGGTGTTATTGGGTTCCTAATGGGTTTTATGGTGGTCGGGAGTGGACTTTGGGATTTGGAGACCATCAGGTAGGTTTAGGGGGACCTTTGGGGTGGATCTATGGCTTTTGGTATTTTCTTGTGTTTTCTGGGGTGACCCTGTTCTTGTTTGGCATGTTTTTTACGTGTTTTTTGGTCTCTGTTGGGTTTTAGTTGGCTTCTTATTGGTCTTCATGTTGGAATAGTTTACACTGTGGGTTTTGGAGAAGATCAGGTAGGTTTAGGGGGATATTTGGGGTGGATCTATGGCTTTTGGGATTATCTTCCAGATTTGGGGTTGATCGCTTTCTTGTCTGGGGTGCTTTTGAAGTGTTTTGTGGTCTCCATTGGATTTCGTTGGGTTCTCGTTGGTCGTTAAGTTCAATGGGAGTGGATTGTGGGTTTTGGAGAAGATCAAGTGAGTTTAGGGTGGTTTGGCGGGAAATTCATGGTATTGGGTTTTTTTCTTCTGATCCCGTTCTTTTTTGGAGTGTTTTTGACGTGTTTTTGGGTCTCCGTTGGGTTTTAGTTGGGTTTTGTTCGTAATCATGTTGGAAAATGGAAAATTCTGGGTTTTGGAGAACACCTGGTAGGTTTAGGATGGTTTTGGGATGGATCTATGGTTTTGGTTTTTTTTTTTCTGTTTTTTGGGGGGTTGATCCTGTTCTTTTTTGGGGTGTTTTTGACGTGTTTTGGGGTCTCCGCTGGGTTTTACTTGGCTTCTTATTGGTCATCATGGTGGAAAAGTGTAAATTGTGGGTTTTGGAGAACATCAGGTAGGTTTAGGGGGAATTTTGCGGTGGATCTATTGCTTTTGGTATTTTCTTTCGTTTTTGCGCGTGATCGTGTTCTTTTTTGGGTTGTTTTTGACGTGTTTTGTGGTCTCCGTTGGGTTTCGTTGGGTTTTCCTTTGTCATCATGGTGGAAAAGTGTAAATTGTGGGTTTTGGAGAACATCAGGTAGGTTAAGGGGGAATTTTGCGGTGGATCTATGGCTTTTGCGGTTTTCTTTCGTTTTTGCGTGTGATCGTGTTCTTGTTTGGGTTGTTTATGACGTTTTTGGGGGTCTCCGTTGGGTGTTGTTGGGTTCCTAATGGGTTTTATGGTGGTCGGGAGTGGACTTTGGGATTTGGAGAACATCAGGTAGGTTTAGGGGGACATTTGGGGTGGATCTATGGTTTTGGGGTATTTTCTTCCAGTTTTCTGGGGTGATCCTGTTCTTTTTTGTGGTGTTTTTGACGTGTTTTGTGGTCTCCGTTAGGTTTTGTTGGGTTCTTGTGTTCATCATGGTGAATGGGAGTGAAATGTGGGATTTGGAGAAGATCAGGTGGGTTTAGGGTGGTTTTGTGGGGAAATTCATGTTTTTTTGTTTTTTTTTTCTTCTTATCCAGTTCTTTTTTGGGGTGTTTTTAACGTTTTTTGGGGTCTCCGTTGGGTTTCGTTTGGTTTTCCGTTGTCATCATGGTGGAAAATGGTAAATTGTGGGTTTTGGAGAACATCAGGTAGGTTTAGGGGGACTTTTGGGGTGGATCTATGTCTTTTGGGGTTTACTTCTGTTATTTTGGGATGATCCTGTTCTTTTTTGGGGTGTTTATGCCGTGTTTTGGTGTCTCCGTTGGGCTTTGTTGGGTTCCTAATGGGTTTTATGGTGGTTGGGAGTTGACTTTGGGTTTTGGAGAACATCAGGTAGGTTTAGGGTGGTTTTAGGGTGGATCTATGATTTTGGGGATTTTCTTTCGTTTTGGGTGTGATCCTATTCTTTTTGGGGGTGTTTGTGACGTGTTTTGTGGTCTCCGTTGGGATTTGTTGCGTTTTCTGTTGTCATCGTGGTGGAAAATGGTAAATTGCGATTTTTGGAGAACTTCAGGTAGGTTTAGGGGGACTTCTGGGGTGGATTCATGGTATTTGAGTTTTTCTTCTGTTTTTTGGGGTGATCCTGTTATTTTCTGGGATATTTTTGACGTGTTTTAGGGTCTCCGTTGGGTTTTGTTGTGTTGTCGTTCGTCGTTAAGTTCAATGGGAGTGGATTGTGGGGTTTGGAGACGATCAAGTGAGTTTAGGGTGGTTTGGGGGGAAATTCATGGTATTGGGGTTTTTTCTTCTGATCCAGTTCTTTTTTGGCGTGTTTTTGACGTGTTTTTGGGTCTCCGTTGGGTTTTAGTTGGGTTTTGTTCGTAATCATGTTGGAAAATGGAAAATTCTGGGTTTTGGAGAACACCTGGTAGGTTTAGGATGGTTTTGGGATGGATCTATGTTTTTTTTGTTGGTTTTTTTTCTGTTTTTTTTGGGGTTGATCCTGTTCTTTTTTGGGGTGTTTTTGACGTGTTTTGGGGTTTCGGCTGGGTTTTACTTGGCTTCTTATTGGTCATCATGGTGGAAAAGTGTAAATTGTGTGTTTTGGAGAACATCAGGTAGGTTAAGGGGGAATTTTGCGGTGGATCTATGGCTTTTGGGGTATTCTTTCGTTTTTGGGGGTGATCCTGTTCTTGTTTGGGTTGTTTATGACGTTTTTGGGGGTCTCTGTTGGGTGTTGTTGGGTTCCTAATGGGTTTTATGGTGGTCGGGAGTGGACTTTGGGATTTGGAGAACATCAGGTAGGTTTAGGGGGACATTTGGGGTGGATCTATGATTTTGGGGTATTTTCTTCCAGTTTTCTGGGGTGATCCTGTTGTTTTTTGGGGTTGTTTTTGACGTGTTTTGTGGTCTCCGTTGGGTTTTGTTGGGTTCTTGTATTCATCATGGTGAATGGGAATGAAATGTGGGATTTGGAGAAGATCAGGTGGGTTTACGGTGGTTTTGTGGGGAAATTCATGTTTTTTTGGTTTGTTTTTTTTTTTTTCTTCTTATCCAGTTCTTTTTTGGGGTGTTTTTTTTAACGTTTTTTGGGGTCTCCGTTGGGTTTCGTTTGGTTTTCCGTTGTCATCATGGTGGAAAATGGTAAATTGTGGGTTTTGGAGAACATCAGGTAGGTTTAGGGGGACTTTTGGGGTGGATCTATGTCTTTTGGGGTTTACTTCTGTTATTTTGGGATGATCCTGTTCTTTTTTGGGGTGTTTATGCCGTGTTTTGGTGTCTCCGTTGGGCTTTGTTGGGTTCCTAATGGGTTTTATGGTGGTTGGGAGTGGACTTTGGGTTTTGGAGAACATCAGGTAGGTTTAGGGTGGTTTTAGGGTGGATCTATGGTTTTGGGGATTTTCTTTCGTTTTGGGTGTGATCCTATACTTTTTGGGGGTGTTTGTGACGTGTTTTGTGGTCTCCGTTGGGATTTGTTGCGTTTTCTGTTGTCATCGTGGTGGAAAATGGTAAATTGCGATTTTTGGAGAACTTCAGGTAGGTTTAGGGGGACTTTTGGGGTGGATCTATGGCTTTTGGGATTATCTTCCAGGTTTGGGGTTGATCGCGTTCTTGTTTGGTGTGTTTTTGAAGTGTTTTGTGGTCTCCATTGGATTTCGATGGGTTCTCGTTGGTCGTTAACCCCGTAACCCCCTAACCCGCTAACCCTAACCCTAACCCTAACCGTAACGGAACCCTAATCCTAACACTAACAAAACCCTAACCCTAACCCTAACCGTAACCCTAACCTTAAGCCTATCCCTAACAGAATCCTAACCCAAACCCTAACCCTAACCCCAACCCTTACCAAACCCTAACCCTAACCGTAACCAAAACCGAACCATAACATTAACCCTAACCCTAAGCCTAAGCCTAAGCCTAACCCTAACCCTAACCCAAACCTAACCCTAACCCTAACCCTAACCCTAATGGAAAACCTAACTTACCCTAACCCTAACCCTAAGAGAACCCTGACCATAACCGTAACCATAACCCTAACCTAACCCTAAACCTAAACCTATCCGTAACCCTAACTCTACCCCTAACTCTAACACTACCCCTAAAGTTAACCCTAACCCTAACCGTAACGGAACCATAAGTCTAAACCTAACCCAAACCTAACCTAATCCTAAACCTCACCCTAACCTCAACCTAAACCTAACCCTAATCCTAAACCTAAACCTAACCCCAACCCTAACACTAACGCTAACCCTAACCCTAAACCTGTCCCTAACTCTAACCATAACCTTGACACTAACCATTACGATAAACATAACCCTAACCCTAACCCTAACCCAAACCTAACCCTAGCCCTAACCCTAACCCTAACAGAACCCTAATCATAACCCTAACCTAACCCTAACATAACCCTAACCCTACCCTAACAATAACACTAACCCTTAAGATAAACCTAACCCTCACCCTAACTCCAACCCTAACCCTAACTTTAACCCTAACCTAACCCTATCCCTAACCATAACCTAAACCTAACCGTAATCCTTACCCTAAACCAAACATTAAATCTAACCTAACCTAACCCTATCCATAACCATAACCTAAACCTAACGCTAATCCTAACCCTAACCCTAAACCTAACCCTAACAGAACCCTAACCCTAACCCTAACCATAACCCTAACAGAACCTTAACCGTAACTCTAACCCTAACCCTAACCTAACACTAACCCTAAACCTAAATATACCCCTAACCGTAACCGTAACCCTAACTCTACCCTAAAGCTAACCCTAACAGAACTTTAACCATAACCCTAACACTAACCCTAACCCTAACCTAACCCTTACCCGCAACTTAACCCAAACCTAACCCCAACCCTAACTTTAACCCTAACCTAACCCTAACCCTAACCCTAACCCTAACCCTAACCCTAACCCTAACCCTAACCCTAACCCTAACCCTAACCTAACACTAACCCTAAACCTAACCATATCCGTAACCCTACCCCTAACCCTAACCATAACCCTAACCCTAAACCTAACGGAACCCTAATACTAACCCTAACCCTAATCCTTACGATAACCCTAACCCTAACACTAAACCTAACCGTACCCTAACTCTAACCCTGAACATAACACAACCCTAACCCTAACCCTAAACATAACCCTAAATTTAACCCTAACCCTAACCCTAACCCTAACCCTAACCCTAACCCTAACCCTAACACTAACCCTAACGATAACCCTACCCTAACCCTAACCCTAACCCTTACGATAACCCTAACCCTAACATAACACTAACCCTAACCCCACGAGAAACCTAATCGTAAACCTAACCCTAACCCTAACCCGCATCGTAACCCTAACCCATACCCTAACCTAACCCTAACCATAACCCTAACGGAACCCTAACCCTAACCCTAACCCTAACCGTAACCCTAACCCTAACCCTAACGCTAAAGCTAACCATAACTCTAACTGTAACACTTACCCTAACCCTAACCCTAACCTAATCCTAACGGTAACCCTAACCCTAACCCTAACACTAACCCTAACCCTAACCCTAACGATAACCCTAACCCTATCCCTAACCCTAACCGTAACGGAACCCTAATCCTAACCCTAACAAAACCCTAACACTAACCCTAACCCTAACCGTAACCCTAACCTTAAGCCTATCCCTAACAGAATCCTAACCCAAACCCTAACCCAAACCCCAACCCTAAACAAACCCTAACCCTAACCCTAACCGTAACCAAAACCGAACCCTAACCCTAACCCTAACCCTAACCCTAACCAAACCCTAACCCTAATCCTAACTGTAATCAAAACCGACCCCTAACCCTAACCCTAACCCTAACCCTAACCCTAACCCTAACCCTAACCCTAAGAGAACCCTAACCATAACCCTAACCCTAACCCTAACCTAACCCTATACCTAAACATATCAGTAAACCTAACTCTACCCCTAACCCTAAACCTAACCCTACCCCTAACGTTAACCTTAACCCTAACCCTAACAGAACCATAAGCCTAAACCTATCACAAACTGTAACAAAACCCTCACCCTAACCCTAATTCTAAACCTAAACCTAACTCTACCCCTAACCTAATCCTAAGGGTAACCCTAAACCTAACCCTAACCCGAACTCTAACCCTAACCCTAGCCCTAAAAATAACCCTAATGCAAACCCTAACCCTAACCCTAACCTTAACCCCAACCCTAACCAAACCCTAACCCTAACCCTAACCCTAATCCTAACCCTAACCCTATCCCTAACCCTAACCCTAATGGAACACTAACCCTACCGTATCCCTAATCCTAAGAGAACCCTAACCATAACCATAAGTCTAACCCTAACCTAACCCTAAACCTAAACCTATCCGTAACCCTAACTCTACCCCTAACCCTAACCCTAACCTTAGCCCTAACGATAACCCTAACCCTAACCCTAACGGAACCATAAGCCTAAACCTAACCCAAAACTTAACAAAACCCTCACCCTAACCCTAATCCTAAACCTAAACCTAACCCCAACCCTAACCCTAACTCTAACCCTAACCCTAAGCGTACCCTAACCCTAACCCTTACGATAATCCTAAACCTAACCTAACACTAACCCTAACCCCACAAGAAACCTAATCGTAAACCTAACCCTAACCCTAACCGTAACCCTAACCCATACCCTAACCTAACCCTAACCATAACCCTAACGGAACCCTAACCCTAACCCTAACCCTAACCGTAAACCTAAACCTAACCCTAATTCTAAAGCTAACCCTAACCCTATCTCTAAACCTAACCCTAACCCTAACCCTAACCTAATCCTAAGGGTAACCCTAAACCTAACCCTAACCCTAACTCTAACCCTAACCCTAACCCTAACAATAACCCTAACGCAAACCCTAACCCTAACCCTAACCCTAATCCTAACCCTAACAAAACCCTAACCCTAACCCTAACCCTAATCTTAAGCCTATCCCTAACAGAATCCTAACCCAAACCCTAACCCTAACCTTAACCCCAACGCTAATCAAACCCTAACCCTAACCCTAACCCTAATGGAACACTAACCCTACCGTAACCCTAATCCAAAGAGAACCGTAACCATAACCATAAGTCTAACCCTAAACTAACCCTAAACCTATCCGTAACCCTAACTCTACCCCTAACCCTAACCCTAACCTTAGCCCTAACGATAACCCTAACCCTAACCCTAACGGAACCATAAGCCTAAACCTAACCCAAAACTTAACAAAACCCTCACCCTAACCCTAATCCTAAACCTAAACCTAACCCCAACCCTAACCCTAACGCTAACCCTAACCATAAGCCTACCCTAACCCTAACCCTAACCCTTACGATAACCCTAAACCTAACCTAACACTAACCCTAACCCCACCAGAAACCTAATCGTAAACCTAACCCTAACCCTAACCCTAACCGTAACCCTAACCCATACCCTAACCTAACCCTAACCATAACCCTAACGGAACCCTAACCCTAACCCTAACCCTAACCGTAAACCTAAACCTAACCCTAATGCTAAAGCTAACCCTAACCCTATCTCTAAACCTAACCCTAACCCTAACCCTAACCCTAACCTAATCCTAAGGGTAACCCTAAACCTAACCCTAACCCTAACTCTAACCCTAACCCTAACCCTAACAATAACCCTAACGCAAACCCTAACCCTAACCCTAACCCTAATCCTAACCCTAACAAAACCCTAACCCTAACCGTAACCCTAATCTTAAGCCTATCCCTAACAAAATCCTAACCCAAACCCTAACCCTAAACCTAACCCCAACCCTAACCAAACCCTAACCCTAACACTAACCCTAACCCTAACCCTAACCCTAACCCTAACACTAACCCTAACACTAACCCTAACCCTAACCCTAACCCTAACCCTAACCCTAATGGAACACTAACCTTACCCTAACCCTAACTCTAAGAGAACCCTAACCATAACCCTAACCCTAACCCTAACCCTATACCTAAACCTATCAGTAAACCTAACTCTACCCCTAACCCTAACCCTACCCCTAACGTTAACCTTAACCCTAACCCTAACGGAACCATAAGCCTAAACCTAACACAAACTGTAACAAAACCCTCACCCTAACCCTAATTCTAAACCTAAACCTAACCCCAACCCTAACCCTAGCGCTAAACCTAACCTTAACCCTAACCCTAACCCTAACCCTAATCCTAACCCTAACCCTAACACTAACCCTAACCCTAACCCTAACCCTAACCCTAAACATTACGATAACCCTAACCTAAACCTAAACCTAACCCTAACCCTAACCTTAGCCTAACCCTGAACATAACCCAACCCTAACCCTAACCCTAACCGTAACCCTAACTTTAAACTTAACCTAACCCTAACCCTAACCGAAATCCTAACCCTAACCCTAACCCTAACCCTAACCGTAAACCTAACCCTAACTTTAACCCTAACCCTACCCCAACCCTAATAGAACATAAACCCTAAACCTAACCCTAACCCTAACCGTAACCGTAACCCTAACCCTTACCCTAACCGTAACCGTAACCCTAACCCTAACCCTAAACCTTACCCTAACACTTACCCTAACCCTAAACCTAACCCTAACCCTAACCCTAACCCTAACCCTAACCCTAACAGAACATAAACCCTAACCGTAACCGTAACCGTAACCGTAACCGTAACCGTAACCCTAACCCTAATCCTAACCCTAACCCTAACCCTAACCCTAAACCTAACCCTAACTTTAACCCTAACCCTAACCCCACCAGAAACCTAACAGTAACCCTAACCCTAACCCGAACCGTAACCGTAACCCTAACGGAACCCTAAACCTAAACCTAATCCAAATCCTACACAAAACCCTAACCCTAACACTAACCCCAAAACCTAACCCTAACCGTAACCCTAATCCTAACCCTATCCCTAACTTTAACCCTATCCTAACTCTAAACCAAACCCTAACCCTAAACCTATCCCTAACCCTAACCCTAACCGTAACCCTAACCCGAACCTAACTCTTACCCTAACCAGATCCCTTACAGAACCCTAACCCTAAACCTACCCCTAACCATAACCCTAACTCTAACCCTTAATACTAACCCTTACCCTACACATAACCCTTACGATACGCCTAACCCTATCCCTAACCCTAACCCTAACCCTAACAATAACCTAACCCGAACCCTAACCCTAACCCTAACCCTAACCCTAACCCTAACCCTAACCCTAACCCTAACCCTAACCCTAACCCTAACCCTAACCTAACACTAACCCTAAACCTAACCATATCCGTAACCCTACCCCTAACCCTAACCATAACCCTAACCCTAAACCTAACGGAACCCTAATAGTAACCCTAACCCTAATCCTTACGATAACCCTAACCCTAACACTAAACCTAACCGTACCCTAACTCTAACCCTGAACATAACACAACCCTAACCCTAACCCTAAACATAACCCTAAATTTAACCCTAACCCTAACCCTAACCCTAACCCTAACCCTAACCCTAACCGTAACCGTAACCCTAACACTAACCCTAACGATAACCCTACCCTAACCCTAACCCTAACCCTTACGATAACCCTAACCCTAACATAACACTAACCCTAACCCCACGAGAAACCTAATCGTAAACCTAA
Organism: Aythya marila; assembly: GCF_965140915.1. Taxonomy (NCBI): domain Eukaryota; kingdom Metazoa; phylum Chordata; class Aves; order Anseriformes; family Anatidae; genus Aythya; species Aythya marila. The sequence continues at coordinate 6,051,064 of NC_139067.1, read as the reverse complement.
CCCTAACCCTAACCCGCATCGTAACCCTAACCCATACCCTAACCTAACCCTAACCATAACCCTAACGGAACCCTAACCCTAACCCTAACCCTAACCGTAACCCTAACCCTAACCCTAACGCTAAAGCTAACCATAACTCTAACTGTAACACTTACCCTAACCCTAACCCTAACCTAATCCTAACGGTAACCCTAACCCTAACCCTAACACTAACCCTAACCCTAACCCTAACCCTATCCCTAACCCTAACCGTAACGGAACCCTAATCCTAACCCTAACAAAACCCTAACACTAACCCTAACCCTAACCGTAACCCTAACCTTAAGCCTATCCCTAACAGAATCCTAACCCAAACCCTAACCCTAAACCCAACCCTAAACAAACCCTAACCCTAACCCTAACCGTAACCAAAACCGAACCCTAACTCTAACCCTAACCCGAACCCTAACCAAACCCTAACCCTAATCCTAAATGTAACCAACACCGACCCCTAACCCTAACCCTAACCCTAACCCTAACCCTAACCCTAACCCTAACCCTAACCCTAGCCTAACCCTATACCTAAACATATCAGTAAACCTAACTCTACCCCTAACCCTAAACCTAACCCTACCCCTAACGTTAACCTTAACCCTAACCCTAACAGAACCATAAGCCTAAACCTATCACAAACTGTAACAAAACCCTCACCCTAACCCTAATTCTAAACCTAAACCTAACTCTACCCCTAACCTAATCCTAAGGGTAACCCTAAACCTAACCCTAACCCGAACTCTAACCCTAACCCTAACCCTAGCCCTAAAAATAACCCTAATGCAAACCCTAACCCTAACCCTAACCTTAACCCCAACCCTAACCAAACCCTAACCCTAACCCTAACCCTAATCCTAACCCTAACCCTTTCCCTAACCCTAACCCTAATGGAACACTAACCCTACCGTACCCCTAATCCTAAGAGAACCCTAACCATAACCATAAGTCTAACCCTAACCTAACCCTAAACCTAAACCTATCCGTAACCCTAACTCTACCCCTAACCCTAACCCTAACCTTAGCCCTAACGATAACCCTAACCCTAACCCTAACGTAACCATAAGCCTAAACCTAACCCAAAACTTAACAAAACCCTCACCCTAACCCTAATCCTAAACCTAAACCTAACCCCAACCCTAACCCTAACTCTAACCCTAACCCTAAGCGTACCCTAACCCTAACCCTTACGATAACCCTAAACCTAACCTAACACTAACCCTAACCCCACAAGAAACCTAATCGTAAACCTAACCCTAACCCTAACCGTAACCCTAACCCATACCCTAACCTAACCCTAACCATAACCCTAACGGAACCCTAACCCTAACCCTAACCCTAACCGTAAACCAAACCCTAACCCTAATTCTAAAGCTAACCCTAACCCTATCTCTAACCCTAACCCTAACCCTAACCCTAACCTAATCCTAAGGGTAACCCTAAACCTAACCCTAACCCTAACTCTAACCCTAACCCTAACCCTAACAATAACCCTAACGCAAACCCTAACCCTAACCCTAACCCTAATCCTAACCCTAACAAAACCCTAACCCTAACCCTAATCTTAAGCCTATCCCTAACAGAATCCTAACCCAAACCCTAACCCTAACCTTAACCCCAACCCTAATCAAACCCTAACCCTAACCCTAACCCTAACCCTAACCCTAACCCTAACCCTAACCCTAATGGAACACTAACCCTACCGTAACCCTAATCCTAAGAGAACCGTAACCATAACCATAAGTCTAACCCTAAACTAACCCTAAACCTAAACCTATCCGTAACCCTAACTCTACCCCTAACCCTAACCCTAACCTTAGCCCTAACGATAACCCTAACCCTAACCCTAACGGAACCATAAGCCTAAACCTAACCCAAAACTTAACAAAACCCTCACCCTAACCCTAATCCTAAACCTAAACCTAACCCCAACCCTAACCCTAACGCTAACCCTAACCCTAAGCCTACCCTAACCCTAACCCTAACCCTTACGATAACCCTAAACCTAACCTAACACTAACCCTAACCCCACCAGAAACCTAATCGTAAACCTAACCCTAACCCTAACCCTAACCGTAACCCTAACCCATACCCTAACCTAACCCTAACCATAACCCTAACGGAACCCTAACCCTAACCCTAACCCTAACCGTAAACCTAAACCTAACCCTAATGCTAAAGCTAACCCTAACCCTATCTCTAACCCTAACCCTAACCCTAACCCTAACCTAATCCTAAGGGTAACCCTAAACCTAACCCTAACCCTAACTCTAACCCTAACCCTAACCCTAACAATAACCCTAACGCAAACCCTAACCCTAACCCTAACCCTAATCCTAACCCTAACAAAACCCTAACCCTAACCGTAACCCTAATCTTAAGCCTATCCCTAACAGAATCGTAACCCAAACCCTAACCCTAAACCTAACCCCAACCCTAACCAAACCCCAACCCTAACCCTAACCCTAACCCTAACCCTAACCCTAACCCTAACCCTAACACTAACCCTAACACTAACCCTAACCCTAACCCTAATGGAACACTAACCTTACCCTAACCCTAACTCTAAGAGAACCCTAACCATAACCCTAACCCTAACCCTAACCCTATACCTAAACCTATCAGTAAACCTAACTCTACCCCTAACCCTAACCCTAACCCTAATGGAACACTAACCTTACCCTAACCCTAACTCTAAGAGAACCCTAACCCTAACCCTAACCCTAACCCTAACCTAACCCTATACCTAAACCTATCAGTAAACCTAACTCTACCCCTAACCCTAACCCTACCCCTAACGTTAACCTTAACCCTAACCCTAACGGAACCATAAGCCTAAACCTAACACAAACTGTAACAAAACCCTCACCCTAACCCTAATTCTAAACCTAAACCTAACCCCAACCCTAACCCTAGCGCTAAACCTAACCTTAACCCTAACCCTAACCCTAACCCTAATCCTAACCCTAACCCTAACACTAACCCTAACCCTAACCCTAACCCTAACCCTAAACATTACGATAACCCTAACCTAAACCTAAACCTAACCCTAACCCTAACCTTAGCCTAACCCTGAACATAACCCAACCCTAACCCTAACCCTAACCGTAACCCTAACTTTAAACTTAACCTAACCCTAACCCTAACCGAAATCCTAACCCTAACCCTAACCCTAACCCTAACCGTAAACCTAACCCTAACTTTAACCCTAACCCTACCCCAACCCTAATAGAACATAAACCCTAAACCTAACCCTAACCCTAACCGTAACCGTAACCCTAACCCTTACCCTAACCGTAACCGTAACCCTAACCCTAACCCTAAACCTTACCCTAACACTTACCCTAACCCTAAACCTAACCCTAACCCTAACCCTAACCCTAACCCTAACCCTAACAGAACATAAACCCTAACCGTAACCGTAACCGTAACCGTAACCGTAACCCTAACCCTAACCCTAACCCTAACCCTAACCCTAAACCTAACCCTAACTTTAACCCTAACCCTAACCCCACCAGAAACCTAACAGTAACCCTAACCCTAACCCGAACCGTAACCGTAACCCTAACGGAACCCTAAACCTAAACCTAATCCAAATCCTACACAAAACCCTAACCCTAACACTAACCCCAAAACCTAACCCTAACCGTACCCCTAATCCTAACCCGATCTCTAACTTTAACCCTATCCTAACTCTAAACCAAACCCTAACCCTAAACCTATCCCTAACCCTAACCCTAACCGTAACCCTAACCCGAACCTTACTCTTACCCTAACCAGATCCCTTACAGAACCCTAACCCTAAACCTACCCCTAACCATAACCCTAACTCTAACCCTTAATACTAACCCTTACCCTACACTTAACCCTTACGATACCCCTAACCCTATCCCTAACCCTAACCCTAACCCTAACAATAACCTAACCCGAACCCTAACCCTAACCCTAACCCTAACCCTAACCCTAATCCTAACCCTAACCCTAACCCTAACCCTAACCCTAACCCTAACCCTAACCCTAACCCTAACGTTAACCGAAACCTAAACCTAAACCTAACCATAACGAAAACCGAACCCTAACCCTACCCCTAGCCATAACCCTAATCCTAACCCTAACCCTAACCCTAATCCTAACCGTAAACCTAACACTAACCCTAACCCTAAACCTAACCCTACCCCTAACCATAACCCTAACCCCACCAGAAACCTAACCGTAAACCTAACCCTAACTGTAACTGTAACCCTAACGGAACCCTAAACCTAAACCTAACCCAAATCCTACACAAAACCCTAACACTAACACTAACCCTAAACCTAACCCTAACCGTACCCCTAATCCTAACCCGATCTCTAACTTTAACCCTATCCTAACCCTAAACCAAACCCTAACCCAAAACCTATCCCTAACCCTAACCAGAATACGAACCCTAACCCTAACCCGACACCTAACCCTAACCCTACCCCTAACCCTAACCCTAATCCTAACCCTAACCCTAACCCTAAACATAACCTAACCCTAAACCTGAACATAACCCAAACCTAACCCTAACCCTAACCGTAACCCCAACTTTAACCCTAACCTAAACCTAACCCTAACCCTAAACGTAACCGTAACACTAAACCTAACCCTAACCCTAATCGTAACCCTAACCCGAACCTAACTCTTACCCTAACCAGATCCCTTACAGAACGCTAACCCTAAACCTACCCCTAACCATAACCCTAACCCTAACCCTTAATACTAACACTTACCCTACACCTAAACCTTACGATACCCCTAATCCTAACACTAACCCTAACCCTAACCTTAACCCTAACCCTAACCTAACCCTTACCCTGAACATAACCCATCCCTAACCACAACCCCAACTTTAATCCTAACCTAAAACTAAACCTAACACTAACCGTAACCCTAACCCTAACCCTAACCCTAACCCTAACCCTAACCCTAAACCTAACCCTAACCCTAACCCTAACCTTAACAGAAACGTAACCCTAACCCTAACCATAACCAAAACTGAACCCTACCCCTACCCCTAGCCATAACCCTAACCCTAACCCTAACCCTAACCCTAACCCTAACCCTAACCCTAACCCTAACCCTAACCCTAACCCTAACCCTAACCCTAACCCTAACCCTAACCCAAACCATAGCCCTAACCCTAACCCTAACCCTAACCCTAACCCTAACCCAAACCCTAACCCTAACCCTAACCCTAACCCAAACCTAACCCTAAACCTAACCGTAACCCTAGCCCTAACCTTAACCCTAACATTAACAGAACCCTAATCATAACCCTAACCCTACCCTACCCTAACATAAATCTATCCCTAACCCTAACCCTAACCCTAACTTTAACCCTAACCTAACCCTATCCCTAACCATAACCTAACCCTAACCCTAATCCTA
>NC_139067.1:6025625-6028125 GCF_965140915.1 Aythya marila | reverse complement strand
ACACTAATCCTAACCCTAACCCTAACCTAACCGTAACCCTACCCTAACCCTAACCCTAAGAGAACTTTACGATAACCCTAACCCTAACCCTAACCTGACCCTAAACCTAAACCTAACCATATCCCTAACCCTAAACCTATCCCTACCCCAAACCCTAACGCTACCCTAACCCTAATACTAACCCTAACCATAACCCTAACACTAAACCTAACCTAACCCTAAATCTAAACCTATCCGTAACTCTAAACCTAACCCTAACCCTAACCCCAACCCTAAACCTAACCCTAACCCTAACCCTACCCCTAACCCTAACCCTAACCCTTACCCTAACCCTAACCCTAACCTAACACTAACCCTAGCAGAACCTTAACCATAACACTAACCATTACCCTAACATAAACCTAAACATAAACCTATTTTTAATCCGACTCCTAATGGAACCCTAAACCTAACCATAATCTGATCCTAACTCAAACCCTAACCCTAACCCTAAACCTAACCCTAACCCTAACCCTAACCCTAACCCTAACCCTAACCCTAACCCTAACCCTAACCCTAACCCTAAACCTATGAATAACTTTAAAACTAACACTAATCCTAACCCTAAACCTAAACCTATCCCTAACCCTAACCAGAACACGAACCGTAACCAAAACCCTAACCTAACCCTAACCCGAACCCTAACCCAAACCATTACCCTAACCCCAACGCTAACCCTAAACCTAACCTTAAACGAAACCTAACCTTAACCCTAACCCTAACCCTACCTGAAACCTAACCCTAACCATAAACCTAACCCTAACCCTAACCCTAACGCTAACCCAAACCATTACTCTAATTCTAACCCTAACGCTAGCCCTAACCCTAACCTTAACCGAAACCTAACCTTAACCCTAACCCTAACCCTACCTGAAACCTAACCCTAACCCTAACCCTAACCTTAACGCTAGCCCTAACCCTACCTTAACACTAACCCTAATATAACCACAACGATAACCCTAAACCAAACCCTATCCTAACCCTAACCCGAAACCTATCCGTAACCCTAACTCTACCCCTAACCCTAACCCTAAGCCTAACCCTAACCCTAACCCTAACCCTAACCCTAAACCTAACCCTAACCCTAACCCTAACCCTAACCCTAACCCTAACTATGACCCTAACACTTACCCTAAACCTAACCCTAACCCTAAAACTAACCCTAATCCTAATCCTAATGGAACGCTAACCCTAAACCTAAACTTGACACTAATCCTAAAACTAACCCTAACCCTAACCCTAACCCTAAACAACCCTAACCATGAACATAACCCAACCCTAACACTAACCCTATCCGTAACCCTTACTTTAACCCTAAACTAACTCTAACCCTAACCCTAACCCTAACTCTAAACCTAAACCTAAACATAACCCTAACCCTACCTCTAACCTAACCCTAACCCTAATCCAAACTGTAACCCTATCCCTAAACCTAACCCTAACCCTAATCCTAACCCTAACAGAACCCTAACCGTAACCCTAAACCTAACCCTAACTTATCCTTAACCCTAACACTAACCCTACCCTACCACTTACCCTAAATGTTACGATAACATTAACACTAATCCTAACCCTAACCCTAACCTAACCGTAACCCTACCCTAACCCTAACCCTAAGAGAACTTTACCATAACCCTAACCCTAACCATAACCTGACCCGAAACCTAAACCTAACCATATCCCTAACCCTAAACCAATCCCTACCCCAAACCCAAACGCTACCCTAACCCTAATACTAACCCTAACCATAACCCTAACACTAAACCTAACCTAACCCTAAACCTAAACCTATCCGTAACTCTAAACCTAACCCTAACCCTAACCCTAACCCTAACACTAACCCTAACCCTAACCCTAACCCTAACCCTAACCCTAACCCTAACCCTAACCTAACACTAACCCTAGCAGAACCTTAACCATAACACTAACCATTACCCTAACATAAACCTAAACATAAACCTATTTTTAATCCGACTCCTAATGGAACCATAAACCTAACCATAATCTGACCCTAACTCAAACCCTAACCCAAACCCTAACCCTAACCCTAATCCTAACCCTAACCTAACCCTAACCCTTAACATAACCCAACCCTAACCCTAACCCTAACGCTAATACTAAACTTAACCCTAACCCTAACCCTAACCCTAACCCTAACCCTAACCCTAACCCTAACCCTAATACTACCCCTAACCCTAACCCTAAACCTAACTTTAACCCTAACCCTAAACCTAAACCTAAACCTATGAATAACTTTAAAACTAACACTAATCCTAACCCTAAACCTAAACCTATCCCTAACCCTAACCAGAACACGAACCATAACCAAAACCCTAACCTAACCCTAACCCTAAACCTAACCCAAACCATTACCCTAACCCTAACGCTAACCCTAACCCTAACCTTAAACGAAACCTAACCTTAACCCTAACCCTAACCCTACCTGAAACCTAACCCTGAC
>NC_139067.1:6013125-6015625 GCF_965140915.1 Aythya marila | reverse complement strand
TAACCCTAACCCTAACCCTAATCCTAACCCTAACCCTAACCTTAACTGAAACCTAAACTTAACCCTAACCCTACCAGAACCCTAACCCTAACCTAACCCTAACCCTGAACATAACCCAACCCTAACCCTAACCCTAACCCTAACCTTAACCCTAACTCTAACTTTAACCCTAACCTAACCCTAAACCTGACCCTTACCATAAACATATCCCTATCCCTAACCAGAACACAAACCCTAACCCTAACCCTAACCCTATCCCTGACCCTAACACTAACCCTAACCCTAACCGTAACCCTAACTTTAACCCTAACATAACCCTAACCATAACATTACCCCTACCCTACCCTAAACCTAACCGTAAATCTTACGATAACCCTAACCTGACCCTAACCATAACCCTAACCCTACCCTAACCCTAACCCTAAACCTAACCCTACCAGAACCGAACCCTAACCCTACCAGAACCCTAACCCTAACCCTAACCTTAACCGAAACCTAACCTTAACCCTAATCCTAACCCTACCAGAACCCTAACCTTAACCCTAACCCTAACCCTAACCTTAACTGAAACCTAAACTTAACCCTAACCCTAACCCTAACCCTAACCCTAACCCTAACCCTAACCCTAACCCTAACCCTACCCTAACCCTAAACCTAATAGAACCATAACCATAACAATAACCCAAAACCTAACCCTAACCCTACCCCTAGCCCCAACCCTAACCCTAACCCTAACCCTAACAATAAACCTAACCCAAATTCTAAAACAAACCGTAATCCTAACCCTAACATAACCCTAACCCTAACCCTAAACCTAACCCTAACCTTAACCCTAACTCTAACTTTAACCCTAACCTAACCCTAAACCTGACCCTAACCCTAAACATATCCCTATCCCTAACCAGATCATGAACCATACCCCTAACCCTATCCTAACAGAACCCTAACCCTAACCCTACCCGTAACCCTAACCACAACCCTAAACATAATACTAATCCTATCCCTAACCCTAACCCTTACGATAACCCTAACCCTAACCCTAACCCTAACCCTACCCTAACCCTAAACCTAATAGAACCATACCAGAACCCTAACCCAAAACCTAACCCTAACCCTACCCCAAGCCCCAACCCTAACCCTAACCCTAACCCTAACCCTAACAATAAATCTAATCCAAATTCTAAAACAAACCCTAATCCTAACCCTAACATAACCCTAAACCTAACCCTAACCCTAAACCTATCCCTATCCCTAACCAGAACACAAACCCTAACCCTAAACCTAACCCTATCCCTAACCAGAACACAAACCCTAACCCTAAACCTAACCCTATCCCTAACCCTATCCCTAACCCTATCCCTAACCCTAACCCTAACCCTAACCCTAACCCTAACCCTAACCCTAACCCTAACCCTAACCCTAACCCTAACCGTACCCTAACCCTAAACCTAATAGAACCATAACCATAACAATAACCCAAAACCTAACCCTAACCCTACCCCTAGCCCCAACCCTAACCCTAACCCTAACCCTAACAATAAACCTAACCCAAATTCTAAAACAAACCGTAATCCTAACCCTAACATAACCCTAACCCTAACCCTAAACCTAACCCTAACCCGAACCCTAACTCTAACTTTAACCCTAACCTAACCCTAAACCTGACCCTAACCCTAAACATATCCCTATCCCTAACCAGATCACAAACCATACCCCTAACCCTATCCTAACAGAACCCTAACCCTAACCCTACCGGTAACCCTAACCACACCCCTAAAAATAATACTAATCCTATCCCTAACCCTAACCCTTACGATAACCCTAACCCTAACCCTAACCCTAACCCTACCCTAACCCTAAACCTAATAGAACCATAACCAGAACCCTAACCCAAAACCTAAACCTAACCCTACCCCAAGCCCCAACCATAACCCTAAACCTAACCCTAACCCTAAACCTATCCCTATCCCTAACCAGAACACAAACCCTAACCCTAACCCTAACACTATCCCTAACCCTAACACTAACCCTAACCCTAACCCTAAACGTAACCCTAACCCTAACCATACCCTAACACTAATCTAACCCTTACGATAACCCTATCCCTAACCCTAACATTATCCATAACCCAACCCTAACCCTAACCCTAAACCTAACTCTAACTTTAACCCTAACCTAACCCTAACCCTAACCCTAACCCTAACCCTAAACCTAACAGAACCCTAACCATAACCCTAAACGTATCCCTAACCTAATCCTAAACCTAAACTTATCCGTAATTCTAACTCTACCCCAACCCTAAACCTAAACCTAACCCTAAACCTAACCCTAACACTAAACCTAAACCTAACCCTAACCCTACCCCTAAACCTAACCCTAACCATAACCAAAACCGAATCGTAACCCTAGCCCTAGCCCCAACCCTAACCCTAAACCTAATAGAACCATAACCATAACCCTAACCCAAAACCTAAACCTAACCCTACACCTAGCCCCAAAC